>NW_022589723.1:34160561-34434009 GCF_004348235.1 Phoca vitulina
CGGCCGCCCCGGCGCCAGCCCGCCCGCCCGCCGGCCCGCGCCCCGCGCCGCATGGAGCCCGGCGCCCGCACTCGCAGCCCCGCGCTCGGCGCCGGCCGCGCCATGGGGGAGGGGCGGGGCGGGCCGCGCGAGACCCGGGAAACATGGCTGCTCGTCCTATTTCGGCGTCGCGGCGTGGCCACCAGCCCCCGGATCCGAGTTGGGAGAGGCTCCGAAGGTGGGTGTGAGGGGGCCCCGGGGGGGAGCGCGGCGGGGAGGGGCGCAGGGGGCGCTCTCCGAGAGCTATTTGTCTTAAGAACGGTTAAAAAAAATAGTTCCTCCTCCCCCACCCCTTTTGTCCCTCATTAGCTAGCTTTCTCTCTCCCCCTCCTCCCCAAATGTGCCGAAAGTGCCCCCTCCATCCCCTCCCGCGCCCCACCCCGCCTCGAGGCAGGGGGCAGGCGAGTGGGCTGGGAGACTCGGAGGCGAGGGGGCGAAGCGTGAGAAATCGCTCCCAGTTCGGCGCGGCGCGCTCCCCTCCCCCAGCACATACTCGGGGAAGTTTAAAGAGCCGGTTCGACCCGCTTTCGATCTCGCTCCCAGTTGGCCAGCCGTGTGGCTGGGGCTGGCCGGGCGAACCGCGCCTCCACACCCACCCGCCACGACCCCGGCCCCCTACAGTGCGCCCTTCCCCCTCCGCACGGGGGGCTTCCGGAAAGTACGCGGGAAGACCGCGGCTCCGGCCCCCTCCCCCATCACCACACCCAGCCCCCAAATCCTCCGGCTCGGGGTCTAAGCCGGGATGAAACCGGCCAGAGAAAGACAAACCGCCGGCAGATTGTTCGCGGAAACTCCTGCCTTCTCGGCGGGCACCCCCTCCCCTCCCTCCGCCACCCCCTCCCCGCCCTGCGCGCCATAAGGCATTGCACGTCTACAGTCCACAGCTGCGTTATGATGGGGGGGCACAAAAAGGATCTTGTTTTCAAAAGTCTCACTCAGGTTTGGGGGAGGAACTAGAGAAAAAGAGGAAGCAAGGCCTGCCTTCGCCAGGGATTCGGGTTTGAACGGGCTGGAGGGGCGACAGGTCAGCGCACAGTGCTCCCCAAACTCCCAACTCTGTGGAACCCTGGCCACCGAGGCTGGAGGAAGGGTCCTTCCGCCCGCGCCGCCCTGGTCTCCGGAGGGGTCGGAAGAGGAGCCGGCCAGGGTCTCCGCCCCAGAGCCGGGGTCTCCTCCGCTGAGCCGACAACTCACATAAAACACTGTTTGAAAGCGAGAGGGAGACAGAAATACAAACGAGCGTTCGAGTAACCCACCCTCACCTTCCCCCTCTTTGGGGGTGGGCTTTCGCCCGAGCCTCCCGGTTCCCATCCGTGTAAGTTTCCTCCGGCCGTACTCCCGCCGCTGCCCAATCAATAACGGCGACCAGAAGGCAAACTCCCATCCCGGAGCTGCGTGTTTCCTATGCCCGCATAAATCTGGACCCAGCCAATACCCACCACGGGCACCAGGTCTGGGCAGCTCCGTCCTGACAAAGTTTCCCGTGCCCGTGTATTAACCAGGCGCCGAATGGCTGCCGAGGAGCCCACCCCGGAGAAAGACTGGCCGGGGGGCGCGAGGGCTCAAAGGCTGGCATCTTAGCGAGGCCGGAAGGAGCACGGGCGAGGGGGGACCGGGACGTAGCCTTCGGGTAACTTGCAATAGCGATCGCTCGAGGTGGGGAGGCGCGGGGATTATCTGTGCCTTTGCACGTTCGAAAATCCCTCCCCCCTTCCAATTTATCCTCCCTTCGGAAGGAAAGGAAGAAACATCAGCATCTGGCCCGAAGGTGGGGTGGAAAGAGTGAGGGAGAAAGAGGAGGAGAGGAAGGGAGTCAGAGAAAGGGAGGGAGGGAGAGAAAGGGCGCGTTCACGAACACTACAAAGTTACAAATATGGCTCCCCCGTCTCTCGCCTCATCACTGCAAAGAAATGAAGACGCACTTTAAACTCGAGCCATTCCCAACTCCACTGCAGCCCCCTCCCCACGCGCTCTCCCCGGGGGCCTCGGCCCACATTTATCAGAAACTAAACCGGACTCGCGAAGCCCAAAACTTATTGTGTGTGTGCGAGCGAGAGAGAGAGAGAGAAAGGGAGGGGGAAGGCGCGGGAGGGGGGCGGAAGGGGGGATTCATTTATAAAATATAAAACCCCCTTTTTTTTGTTGTTAAATCCAGGAGGCAGCCCCCCTCCTCCTCCTCCCTCGTTAATCTTCCCCCCAGACGGAGTCAAGGGAGCAGCGAGCTCAGAGGGTTATTTTGCCTCATTCTCTCCGACCCAAACGCGTGCGCCCGCTGGCCCCCGGTGGGTGCACACTCGCACGCACACTCTCGCACCCACACTCGCACACGCGGGAGCACACGCACAGGTAGTCACACACCAAGGGCAGCGGCGGCGGCAGCCGGAACATGCTCGGATGGCATTGCAACCCCCCAACCTTGCAATTCATTTGCAGTCCGACCCCCAAACCCACACCTCCCGGGCGCCCCCCCTCAAAAAAAAGTGCCTCCCCCCAACGCACACACACACACAAAGTAGGAGAATGGACCGACAGAGATATTTTTGGCAAATGCTCACATCAGAGGGCGTCCTGTTCCGCAGCTCTAAATGAATCCGTTTGTCCATGTCCATCTCTCGCGCTCTCTCTCTGCAGAGGCTCCCGCGCCGGCGGAATTCAATCAATAAACCCCGAACCCACGGCCGCGCGTTTTAGGACTTTGAAGGCTCAACCAGCTCCGCTCGGTTCTCGAGCCCCCAGCACCCGCGGCGCACACTAACCTGATCACGGTGGAGGCGGGACCTGTGGTTCGGCGGATGAGCGGCAACAGCTGGAGCCAATCGCTGCCGAGGGTGTCCGGGCAACAGCCAATGGTGGCGGCGGCGGGGGGGGAAGGGACCAATGGGCGGGCTGCGCAGCCGGCCAGGGAGGCTCAGCCATTTGGTTGTGGTGCCGGAGACGGACCCCTTTAGATTTCGGGGCGGCTGAAGATCGCGGCGGCTGCTTGGTGGCTGAGCTAGGGGGGTGGGCAGAATGGCGGGGGAAGGGAAGGTGACTGCGCCTGGAGGGCCGAGCCGCTCGGCCTCGCCAGCCTGCCGCCGCCTCAGCGTTTGGCCGGGGGCGGGGCCGCAGGTGCGTTACTCGAGGGGGAGGGGCGCGGCCGGAGGGGTCGGGGTCGGGGTCCTCGCCCGGCCGAGGGCTTCGCAGGGCCGTCCTGGGCCTGTCCGCGTCGCTGGACCGGGTTGGCTAAAGAGGCGGGCGGCGCGAGATCTGGGGGCCCCGGGGCTGCCCGGCGGGCGAGCGGGCGGATGAAAGGCCTGGAAAGAGGGGGAGGGGTCAAGGGTGCAGTGGGGGGAGGGGCTGGTCACTTTCTGGGTCCGGCGGGCCGAGCTGGTAGAGCGTGGCTGCTGCCTTCCTCTTCCTCCGCGGGTACCCACCCCGGGGCTGCGGCTCACGGCCCGCGCGCCCCTTCGCCTCGTCCTCGTCCAGCCGCGGCCATCGCCGCCCCTCTAATAAACAAGTAAATGAAAGCAAGATGCGTCCACCTTTGGATGACTTTCCTCGCGGTCTTGACCCTCTCCACGGAGGGGCATTTCAGTTTGCTGTCATATAAGGTCAGCCTGGAAGGAGCGATCACCAGGAGGCACCCAGGATCTTGTTCAGTCAATAAATGAATGAAGACCATGGATTAAGGATTGTTGCTGAATATACTGAATATTAAAAAGTGAAAAAGGAAGGTGCTAATAACTCCTGGTGTTCTGGACCAAACATAATTTATGGGCTTTATAGACCTAGTGAAAGAAAACGGCGCACAGTTTATTCTAATCGCCCACCTGAATCATTTGGTTCAATTTGAGTTGCCAAAGAGGCTCTATTTGGAGGACTTTTCTCCAGGTTTTACGGTTTGCTTGCTTTGGTTTTGGTTTTGTTTTTTTTTTTTCCTTCTTTTTTTGAATCACATTAGTTGTAAGACCTAAAAGCCTTCACTTCCACTGGGTTACCCACTTCTTATGGCCAGGCCTTGGACCTTGTCATTTACTAAGTTGGCTGCCTGTGGCTAATAAATCGTGGGGATTGTTGTCAACAAGGACAGATACATCTTTACCCTTCCACACAACTGTTTTTCAGTGCTTGTACTTCTACAGGTCTATACTCGTCCTTACACACTCCAAGGTGGTGTTTTGGGGGGATACATTGTGTTTATTTTTCAGGCACATGGGTTCAAGGGAGAGAGAAACCAGTATGTATGTTGCAAATTTGAAGTACTGTTACATAACATCAATACAGTTTCTTTCTTGAGCATATAAAGTTTAGGAGGAAATAGAAAGTGACAGAATGTAAATAAAACGCACATACAGAATGCTCACACTGGGGAAGAAACTAACTAGTAACTTTATTGTAACCTGATGGATTGTAAATATAAAATCCTACAGCTAAGCATTTTACTCAGTAAATTTTTCTTTCAGATAAAACGATCAGTGGCATTTGAAAAGTGATAATGTTTACTCTGAGTAACTGGGAAAGGCAAAATAAAAATGGAAAGTCATTGTTTTATTTCATCTGGGTATAAATAGTATAATGTATTTGACTTGTTGACTTAGCTGACATTTGTCTTCCTCAGTTTTGTTCATCTTACTGAACTCAATTTGTGTAGTTGTAATTCATTTATTTTTAAATTGTATTGGCTTTGTTAAAGAACATACAGGGACCCCAAATTACCTCTCTTTGCCGGAGTCAGTTGTTATTTCTGGATATAGCATTTAAGGTTGTTTTGAAACAGCTCTTCATCACACACACATTAGGTCAATATGATGTATAGAAGCTATGTAACAGCGGAGTACTGAAGTTTACATTCTCTTTGATGGTAAATACTCGTCTTCAATTTGAATTTTTAACCACAATTAAGTCCACACTGCTAGCAATGTGATACAGAACAGTGGCTTTCCAGAGGAGTAATCCTTTAAAAGCCAGCCAATCAAATGCAGAGATGTTCCTGATCCAGCTCTGCTAAACAGAAGCAAGTAGCTCACCTTATCATACAAAGATTGAAGAGGATGACTTCAAAGCCCAAAGCCCCGTTAAAGAGAGTGTACAGGAACAAATTAAAGTTGGAATTGAAAAAATTATGGCTTGATCACTAAGTCAAAAACAGTAAACTTAACAGTTGTTTTTAGAAGCATCTTTTATACATTTTGATAACAGATTTTGTATATGGTCTTAGAAAATTGAAAGAAGGCTTCACTAGATTCCAATCTTACAGAAATTGAAATATCCAAAAAGTATATATAACCAGTTGAATACTTAACTTTCCATCTTTCCAAAATGCTTTAAAAGAACAGATTTCCTTACTTTTACAAATAGATTTGTTTGTAGTTTATTTCTAAGAAATGTTTATTTATTTTGACTTTTTCTTATCAAAAGAAGTTAACTCAGCTAAAGCTTTGCCCCATGCTACTGGACCAAACGTTTAAAAAAAAAGACCAAATTGCTCTTATATTCCTTGTTTTGCAGAGTTGTTTCTTAAATTCCATTTCATTGCATATTATAGTAGTAAATAAATGCTCTGAATGGTTCTGAGTATCAGAAGATAGAGTAAGAAAAGAAGCCCATTTGATAATGGGAGTTAGGTTATAAAAGTATTTGCAGTCTGTAACTTCTAGAGCTGGACTGGATTCACACTGAGAAGAATAAATGAGATACAATTCACAGGCTTGAGCCCATAGGGAGAAAGATGGCCTTCAAGTAAGGAAAGTTCTCTTCCTGCCTTCCAGAATATTTTCCTTCAAGAACCATTCCAGACAAATGAGCATCCTCTTTTGTTCTCTAAGAGGTATGAGCAATGGGTGTCTTAGCTTCTTGATATGTGTTGCAAAGTACTGTTTTATAAATAACCCGCAGTGATGCTGCTACCATTTAAGCTCTTTGCCCTTGTTTGGTCTCCAAAGATGGAGACCCTCTGGTTAGCATTCACTTTTTGAGCTGAGCTAATGTATTCACAGTTCAAGTTTTTGTTCTTCAGCTTGAATCAGATACATTGGAACCTGGCCATAGTACTTTTTCACCTACATCATGCTTCTGCTGCCTGGACCCCAAAAGACAATGCTATGGAAAGACTCCAGCTTAATTATGTTCTCTTTTGTCTTTCTATATAAATAGCTTTAGAAATGTAGATTATTCTTTTGAAATCCATGGTAACAAATGTGAAGACTACTGCATTTTGATTTGAATAGCAAAGGAATGTTGAGGTCCAGGATCTAAAAAGTTAACTATTAATTCATTTGCTTAATAAAGCACTGAGTGGTTTTAATTTTTTTAATTATTGAAGTTACCTTTTCAATGGGTTGCACATGGAGAAAAAGCACTGTTACATGAAAGCAGTCATTTTATGTGATTTTTAAAACTAATAGTAAAAATCTTAAAACCACCTTAGAGATGGTTTATTTTGAAAAGGGAAAAAACAACAACTATCACCTGCACACTAGTTTAAAAATCACTGGAGATTTTTTGAGTCCAATTCTTAAATATATTAAAGCTAATTCGGGGGTAGCAATAAGAGAAAGTTTGATTACCGTTCACCAAGAAGAAAACCAGAGCTAGAAGAAAACAGATGCCTTCAAGGCAAATACTGGAATGAGGAGCCATTAGAACAAGACTGTGGCTAAAGGCAAGCTAGGCTGGAAATACTGAAATGCAATTAATTTAGAACCTACTCCTTTTTTAAATCTACCTGCTATTGAAGTTTGCCTCTGAAAAAAAAGTACTAAAATCTATTAAGATATAAGAGGTAGAGAACAGACTTTCTAAGAACTTTTCATATATTTACTATTTGCAAGTAGTATTTCTAATTTTAAGCATACATAGCAAAACTGCCCTCTCTGATTATTTACTTTGTGGCAGCAGTTATGATTTGTACATGTAAGTAATGATTTTAAAATATAAATCCTACAACTCTTCTTGAATTAGAGATCAATTTCATGCATTCTGAGAAATTAGTAGTTTTTAAGTGAATTTCTAGTTGAAATAGTGGTCCTCGGGAGAGTATACCTATATCCTAAATTTTCTCTGGAAATCCTGAATCCTAGCTTGAATATAAAAATGATGCCTTCGTTTGCACATGACCAAACAAAGCGGGCCATGTTAGGTGTCTGAGGACTTTTACCCAGGAGAGGAACACTGGCTTCCCTCTGCTGGATTAGTTCTGTCCCGAGGATGTACCTGAAATCATTTTATATGCCTTCACTTCTACATATATTTACTCAAAGGAAACTTGAGTAAGTGTGACAAATATTTTTCCCTAGGCTGGACCAACTCATCATGTCTGTGTTTATGTTCATACGGAGAAGCAATGCTACAGATGAGGCTGAATAGCAGGCGAATAACAAGCATGTTGATCGCAATGTGGTAGCACTTTTTATAATAGCTAAAGAAACAATATATTCATATGCCCAGGAAAAAGTTGGAGAGACTATGCACCAGAAAATGTTTCTTTAAAAAATATTTATTTATTTATTTATTTATTTATTTGTCAGAGAGAGAGAGAGAGAGAGCGCGCGCACAAGTAGGGGGAGCAGCAGGCAGAGGGAGAAGCAGGCTCCCCGATGAGCAGGGAGCCCGAAGTGGGACTCGATCAGGGATCATGACCTGAGTGGAAGGCAGACGCTTAACCAGCTGAGCCACCCAGGCGTCCCTGCACCAGAAAGTGTTTCAAAATTTTTTTACAAAGTTGCTCTGTGGTGATGGGGTTACAGTGTTTTTTGTTTATATTTTCTAAGTTTTTCAGTTGATAATTTTTGCAATAAGATAAAGTTTTAATGGAAATATAAGTATAGCAGATTTGGGGGATGTTTGTGCTAGCTGGAATTCTTGGTTGCAGACTACAAATTTTCCCCGACCAATGCAAGCAGAAAGCAATTTCATAGAAGGCTATCACAGAACGTAAGAATAAGGTCCAGGAAAAGAGCAGGAGAGAGGGGAAGCTGGGCAGTGTTCCAGTATAGTCTGAAGAGGAACCCCCGCAAACCACAGAAGTCACCTCTAAACTGTGGACTGCACCCTGCCATTGCTGCAAGTGATCTCTCAGGAGCCTCCATTTTTGTGTCGCTCCTTCAAGGTTCAAAGCCCTTGGCAGGAACATTTGCAGATGCCCCAGCTGTCAGGGAAAAAGATTATCTGCCCTCTTTAGTTTCTACAGTGGGATGTGTGACCCTGCCTCCTATCTATTTTAAGATTCTGCCCAAACAGTATTCTGATGCTAGGGGACCAAAAGTAAAATCCACTAAAGTGTTCTGATTGAACAATACTGTGAAGGTTTCCTAATGATCCAAATTACCCCCACCTTAGCTCCTCTCTGGCTCCCTACTACTTACCAGGAAGAGACTCCCTATGGTCTGAATGTTTGCACCCCCCCACCCCAAATTCACATGTTGAAATCCTAATCCCCAAGGTGATGGTACTAGGAGGAGGGTACTCCTAATAGGAGGTGACTAGGTCATGAGACTGGACCCTCAGGATAGAGATTCGTGTCTTCATTAAGGAGGACCCACAGAGCTCCCTAGTCCTTCTACCATGTGAGGATAGAGCAAAAGTACAACTCAGAAGAGGGTGGCACCTGATCTCAGACTTTTAGCCTCCAGAACTCTGAAAAATAAATGTTCTGTTTTGTTTATAAACCACCCAATCTGGTATTTTGTCAGAGCAGTCCTATCAGACAAGACTGCATCATCTACCTAGGATCAACCTAAAACAGAGCTAATGTCTGAAATCCTTAATTTCCTTCCAAATGCTTCCCTCTCCAAATCCTAGGCCATAATAAACAATATATTATTGTTCATGTCAATGCAATACTTAACAGAACTGATAATAACTTTAAGACTTCGAGAAGAAGGCTCTCCAGTAGAGAGATTTGATTTTAAGTCACAAGGAATTTAGTCCTGAGGGATACACTAAAGATAGGAATAATCTATTATCTAATAGTCTTATATTGCAGTGATCTCTGGATATCAAGCAATAGAAGATCTTGAGTAGTGATGTATTTATTACTGCTGATGGGTTTCCATCTGCCACTCTGAGCACACGTTCAGGCTCAAGTGCAGGACGAAGCTGAAGTGGATGAGATTTGTTGTAAAAATTTATTGGGAGTAGGAAAGTGGTCACAGGCTAAGTAAGGGATCATAAAAGGATGCAGTCACTTTAAGGACAATTTTGGAGAAAAAATGCTGATGGTGAAAGAAATGTCAAAACCACAAACACATCAAAGAGGCCCATATTCCTGGGAACAGAGAGGAAGGTTGTAAAGGATCTGCTTGTAGAAAACATATTAATCCTGGGGTACTGTCCTCTTTCCTCTTGCCCCCCATCATCTCAGGTCACTTAGCTCCTATTGCTTTTCAGCTAGAAAAAGCAAATGATATCCTCGCGAGGACTCTGAACAATGTTATAGGAATTCAACTGTTTTTAAGTTTGGTTCTTATAACTACTAAAGCATAGCTTAACTGTTACATGAATATAAGTTCCTCACAAATGGCAATCACTTCTCTCCAGAAATGCAGTGCTAAAGATTCTGTTCATGCACACACAACAGGCAGGCTCCTCATGACCACCTGTTTTTATTTATTTATTTATTTATTTATTTATTTATTTATTTGAGAGAGAGCGTGCAAGCAGGAGGAGGGGCAGAGGGAGAAGCAGACTCCCCACCGAGCAGTGAGCCCGATGTTGGGCTCAATCCCAGGATCCCGGGACCAGGACCGGAGCCAAAGGCAGATGCCCAACCGACTGAGCCACCCAGGCGCCCCTGTTTTAGTTATTTAAATTCACTTTTACTCACGTTATTTAATGCAAGTCATGGCTGACTACTAATTATTCAACAAAATCTATTTCCTCTTCTTCCTGGACGCAAAGCTGGACTGAGCTTCCCAGCTGCCCTTGTAGTTAGATCCGGCCATATGACTGAGTTTTAGGCCACGAAGTGTTCCTAGAAGTGACGTTTGCCACTTTGAGGCCTTAAATTTCCAATGCATCGGCCGACTGAGATGAAGGGGACAGAGGACCTTAGAAGCTGCATGCTGTTCTCGAGGGTGGAACCTGCCTCAGCTTGGGTCTCTAAGGAGAACCCAGCTACCAAGCTATTCACTTGCTAATCTACAGATAAACTGTGACCAAGATAGAGACTTGGATGGTGCTGTGCTATTACCTTTTTGATCTACTTATTACCGCAGCCTATGCCAACTAATACACCAATAAAGTTGTTTTCTCGGTCTTAGTTTTCTATCCATTTATGATTTTGTAGATGAATTGTAAATTTCAAATATTTATTATTGTATTTGCAGTATATCTTTGAATTACAGGTTCTCAGAAGCACCATAAAACAGACATAAAAGAATTATATTAAGTAACAAGGACTTAATGAAGAAAAGATAATTGTAAGAGAGTCTATATAAATGACACGCAAATATCTCTCTTTCCCCCACATTTAGTGCTTGATTCATAGTAGGTGTAAAATAAATGTCTGTCGTCTCAATAAATGAGCCTCCCTCCCGAGCTCCAGACTGACATTTCCATTGCCCATGAGACGGTTGCAAACAGCTCTCCTCAGGAGCATCCACAGAACATTCCCCAAACTAACCTTCCCTGTCAGCCTCTGCCTGTTCTGCCTCCACCAAAATACCATCGTGCTCCTCACTCTCCTGTCCCTTGGCATTGTCCTCTGTTGACTCACAGCCAAACAGTTGCCTCACCTTCCAAGTTTTATTTCCCAAATATCTCTGCTCCTTTCAGCCCCCTTCCTCTGCTCTAAGAGTGCACCAATCTCCCTCATGTCCACATTGACCCAATGTGACAGTAGTTCTCAGGCTTCTGTTTTTCTCACCAATAACATTTCGAAAAAAGTGTTTTAAGGACCAACATGGGATCACCAATTTTTGCTTTTGCCAGATAATACATAATATACATGATATATTGAGATATATCACATTTTCTTCATCCATTCACCATTGATGGACACTTAAGTTGTTTCCATGTCTTGGCTAATGTAAAGAATGATGCAATGAACATGGGCATTTATTATTTATTTATTTATAGACTATTTTAAAAATGGTAATGTAGGGGCACCTGGGTGGCTCAGTCGGTTAAGCGTCTGACTTTGGCTCAGGTCATGACCTCAGGGTCCTGGGATCAAGCCCCATGTTGGGCTCCCCGCTCCGTCGAGAGTCTGTTTGTCCATCTCCCTCTGCCCCTCTCCCTGCTCATGCTCGTTCTCTCTCTCTCTCAAATAAATAAAATCTTTAAAAAAAAATGGTAATGTAGTGAGGACTCAAATTCAGAATATAGGAGAGTCATTTACATTACATATATTTAATTTTATGCAAACTCACTACAGTGTCCAAGATTTTCTACTCAAGTAGTTGGAAACTCTTCTGTGTACCAGCACTTGCCTAGAGGTCCTGATATCCTCTTGTGGCCAGATGAATGTTTCTGAGTGAGCTCCAGTCACAGTGCTCCTATGATCAATAACAGCCTCTCAGTTCCTGGTGGCCTACACCCCCCAGCCTGGCATTAAAACTCCCAGCAAGGAGACCCCCACACTACCTTTCCATTGCTATCTCTAATTTCCAGAAATTGGAACTTTCTCTCTTCCCTTTTCTTTGACTATAGTTTCTCCCAGCTTATGTGTTCTTTTCTTTTTTTTCCCCACCAGTCAAAATTCTTACCCAAAATTTAAGACCAAATTTGATGCCACTGCTTTCATGAAACCTTTTATGATCCACCCAAACAAACAAGATCTTTCCTCTCCTTGAACTTCCATAACACTATAAAGGGCAACAGGGGGCCAATGTTTCCAGGTGCTGTTTTTTACCCCTCCCACAATAAATCCTTGAAGATAAGAATAATGTTTAACATGTTTTTGTTACCCCCGCCATATTTAAACATTAAATATTCAATATATATATTTAATGACTAAATAATTGTTTTGAACATAGTGGGCACTCTATTTTTAAAAGGTCCCTTTCACACATTGAAATAACTTTAATCTTCAATGTCAGGTAAATAGCAATAGGGTATTGGGGAAACAGGGATTGCTAAGTAACTTCTTTGTTCTTTCCAACATGAGGGAAACAAAAATAAATCCTTGTTTCTATGACCATAACACAGAAGCTTTCCTACTATAAAAATTTTATGCTAGACTTCTACCCCGGAATTGTCTTGTCCTTTATTTTAGGTTCCTACCCAGGATTGAATTGTCCTACAGGCAATTTGTAAGAAAGATGGGAATTACAGAGCTCACTAACTCTAATTTTGTGTCTATGCCAATTTTAGAGAGGGTACACAACTTTTGTTCCTTTGGGTTTTGCATTCATCAAAAAGGAAGAAGGAATGAGATGACAAAGTTCAAAGACCTGAAACCATAAAACTCCTAGAAGAAAACACAGGGCGTAAACTCCTTGACATTGGTCTTGGCAATGATTTTTTGGATTTGACACCAAAAGCAAAGGCAACAAAAGCAAAAATAAACAAGTGGGACTACATCAAACTAAAAAGCTTCTGCGCAGCAAAGGAAACCATCAACAAAATGAAAAGGCACCTACAAAATGGGAGAAAATATTTGTAAATCATATATCTGAGAAGGGGATAATATCCAAAATATATAAAGAACGCATACAACTCAATAACAAACAATCCAGTGAAAAAATGCAGAGTGGGGTGCCTGGCTGGCTCGGTTGGTGGAGCATGTGACTCTTGATCCAAGGTTGGAGGTTCAAGCCCCACGTTGGGTGCAGAGATTACTTAAAAATAAAATCTTTAAAACAAAAACAAACAAAATAGGCAGAAGATCTGAATAGACATTTTCCAAAGAGGACACACAAAAGGGCAATAGGTACATGAAAAGGTACTCAGCATCACTAACCGTCAGGGAAGTGCAAATCAAAACGACAAGGAGATATCACCCCACACCTGTTAGAATGGCTGCCATCAAAAAGACAAGAGATAACAAGTGTTGGTGAGGATGTGGCGGAAAGGGAACCCTTGTGCACTGTTGGAAATGTAAATTGGTGCAGCCACTATGAAAAACAGTATGGAATTTCCTCAAAAAATTAAAAATGGAGGCTTTCTACTTCTGGAATATGTCTGAACGAAATGAAATCACTATCTTGAAAAGGTATCCGTACCCCCATGTTCATTGCAGCATTATTTATGATAGCCAAGACATGGAAATAACCTAAGTATATGTCAGTGGATGAATGGATAGAGAAAAATGTGAGATCGAGCTGTTTATCTATGACTCAGTCATAAAAAAGTAGGAAATTCTGCCATTTGCAACAACATAAAACTTGAGGATATGCTAGCTTATGCTAAATGAAACAAGTCAGACAGAGAAAGAAATATTGTATGATCTCGCTTATATGTGGAATCTTAAAAAATCAAATTCATAGGTACCAAGGTTGTCAGAGGCAGGGGGGTAGGGGGCTGGACAAAATGTGTGAAGGTCATATCGTACAAACTTCCAGTTAGAAGATAAGTAAGTGCTGGGGATTTAATATGCACCATGGTGACTATAGTTACTACTGTATCCTATATTTTAAAGTTGCTAAGAGAGTCGATCTTGAAAGTTCTGATCACACATACACATAAATTATAACTATTTGTGGTGATGGATGCTAACTAAACTTACTGTGGTAGTCATGTACATATATCAAATCATCATGTTACTAAAACTAATACAATGTTATATGTTAATTATATCTCATTACAACTGGAAAAATTTTTAGATTTCTTATTTTTTTTTTTAATTTTTAAAAAAGATTTATTTATTTTAGAGAGAGAGAGAACATGTGCAGTGTGAGCTGGGGGGGAGAGGGCAGAGGGAGGGAAACTTCAAGCAGACTCCCCGCTGAGTACCCCCCTTTTTTGAGCACCCCTATTTTTTTAGATTTTTTTTTTTAAAAAGGAATGAGGGGCGCCTGGGTGGCTTAGTCGGTTAAGCATGAGACTCTTGATTTTGGCTTAGGTCATGATCTCGGGGTCATAGGATCAAGCCCCAGCTTCCACGCTCAGCAGGGAGTCTGCTTGAGATTCTCTCTCTCCCTCTCCCGCCACCCGCACCCCCGCTCATGTGCTCTCTCTATCCCTAAAATAAATAAATAAATCTTTTTAAAAAATAAATAAAAATAAAAGGAAGGAATGAAATAAAAAAGCTCATCAATTTCACTCTCCTTTAACAACTGAAGGAAATCTGAGCACTTGTACTTCCATGTTCTATCTTTGACCAAAGAAATCTAACTTTGCCTCTAATGGTCTATAAAAATCAATATGTAAATGTTTTAGGTTTCCTCCGATTATATGAATAGGAAATTTAGCAAAGATTGGGATGAATATATTTTATTAAGCTTTTCACTGTTTTATGGAAGGTGTGAAAAGAAAGGACAGAACCCTATAAAAATATAGGGCTTTCAGTTTGGGATTTGAATTTGACCAAGAGTATTTGGTAAGAGGCTCTTTATATTTAGCCTTGCACTAGAGCTAGAGATGAGAAAAATATAATGGTTCTTTAAATTAATTTCTTTTAAAAGATGAACCTCTTGACTTCCAGCTCTAGTTAAGATTGAGTGCCTGACACTGAACTCACCTTCCTGCTGTAAACAACAATAAAAGCTAGACAAATACAGGCATTTGAACACACAACAATTGCAGGCATTGAACAGAAACCAAGGCAGGGTTATTACCCTTCAGAAAAGAGAAGCACATGAGGTCAGCCTTGCATTCATCACAGGGCTATGGAGTCCAAGCAGAGGGCAGCAATGTCTCTGGGCAGAGGAAACAGAGCTCAGAGCATAGGCCTGCTAACACAGCTGGGTTTGGAGGGCAAGGTGCCTTAGAGGAGGCAGCTGCAGAGAAGGAACCCTCTAAAATTGCATAAAAACTTCCCCTGGGTACCTGGCCCACTGTTAAGATGTGCATGAGCAGGGCAAGACCCCAGGAGATTCCACAGGGAAGTTTCTGGAAAGCTGAGAGCTGAACAGATTTCAGAGGTTGCACAATCATGGAAGACATGAGAGGTTAGGCCCAGCCTAATGTAGAATGTATAAACATTCATAGATACGGAGGCATAAATAGAGACCCCAGAAAGGTCACATCCTGGGATTGAGGACCATGGAATACCAACGTTAACAGGAGTTTGGAAGAAGTAGATTCCAGTCCACACGGAGGACTTTGATGCATTCCAGACTTGAGTGGAGGAAGTCACTGCAGATGTGGTGGAAATAGCAAGAGAACTGGAATTAGAAATGGAGTCTGAAGATGGGACCGAACTGCTACAGTCTCATGGTAAGACTTGAGCAGATGAGGAGTTGCTTCTCATGGATGAGCAAAGAAGGTGGTGAAGATGCTGTGCAGATTGCTGAAATGACAACAGAGGATTTAGAATATGACATAAAGTTAGTTGATAGAGCAGCAGCAGAGTTGGAGAGGACTGACTCCAGTTTTGAAGGACTATGGGGAAAATGCTATCAAGCAGCACTGCATGCGACAGAGACATAATTCGTGAAAGGAAGAGTCCATCCATGCAGCAAACTTCACTGTTGTCTTATTTTAAGAAATTGCCACAGCCACCCCAAGCTTCAGCACCCACCACCCTGACCAGTCAGCAGTCAGCAACAGCAAACAAGACCCTCCACCGGCAAAAAGATGATGACTCGCTAAAAGCTCAGATGACGATTAGCAGTTTTTAGCAATATTTTTTTTACTTAAGACATGTACACTGTTTTTTAGACATAATGCTGTTGCACACTTAATAGACTATTGTGTAAGTGTAAGTTTTCTATGCACTGGGGAACCAAAAAATTCATTTGACTCTTTATTGTTTTATTCACTTTATTGTGGTGGTCTGGAACGAAACCCGTAATATTTCTGGTATGCCTATATACTGCAAACGATAAACATTGTGAAAAATTTTAGGAAAGACCTAAATAAATGAAAATATATAATGTTCATTTAATAAAAAACCCAATATTATTAAGATGGCAACTTTCCCTAATCAAATTCCAAGGCAGCATTTTTTGTAGCTAATCAACAAGCTGATTCTAAAATTTGTATGGAAACCCAAAGGATCTAGCAGAAACAATCTTGAAAAAGAAGAACAAAAGTGGAGGACTTTTGGGGCATCTGGGTGGCTCAGTTGGTTAAGTGTCTGTCTTCAGCTCAGGTCATGATCCCAGCGTCCTGGGATCGAGCCCCATGTCGGGCACCCTGCTCAGCAGGAAACTGCTTCTCCCTCTCCCTCTTCCTGCCACTCCACCTCTCTCTCTCTCTGTCAAATAAATAAATAAAATCTTAAAAAAAAAAAAAAAGTGGAGGACTTATACTACCTGGTTATGATGGTAGAATAATCAAGTACAGTGGGGGTATCGGTGTATTAGTAGACTACAGATCACTGTAATAGTATAGAAAATACAGAAATAAATCCACATGTATGCAGTAATTGATTTTTGACAAAAGATCCAAGGTCATTCATCAGAAAATGAAAATCTTTTTTTAACAAAAAGTATTGGTACAACTGGATATCTGCATGGAAAAAATTACCTTGGACTTGGGTCTCACAGCGTAAACAAAATTAATTTTAGATGGATCAGAGACCTAACCATAAAGTCTAAAATTTAAAGCTTTTAAAAGAAAACACAGAAGAAGATCTTCATGAATTTGGAGTAGGCAGATATTTCAGATGGAACACAAAAACACTAACCATAAAATTAAAATTCATAAGTTGGACTTCATAAAAAGTAAAAACTTCACCATTAAGATAATAAAAAGGCAAGCCACAGAGTGGTTAAATACATTCTCAATATATACATTTAAAAAAGACTTGAATCCAGAATATGTGAAGAATTCTTACAAATCAATAAGGCAGAAGGGAAAAAAAAACTCTCAAGTAGACACTTGACAAAAAGATGTACAAATGGCCAATAAGCACATAAAAGAAGCTCTACATCATTATTCATCAAAGATACGTACTCTAAAAACATAATGAGACATTATGTCATACCCTTTAGAATAACTAAAATTTAAAGGAATTACAATAGGTCCATACCCCTTCCTATTTCCCTTTGCTTCCCAAACGATTCAGTCCTAAAGCCATCATGTGGAGCAGAGCCAAGTAGGTGCCACATAATGGAGATTTGGGGGAAGAGGCAGCCACAATGGGTTAGAACAGTGTATCAGAACTCTAGCAGAGTGAGGGGAGCAAGCATGTTTAGGGACAGTTCAATATAGCATATTAGAGCATAAGCAAGGTAAGACAGGTGCTCACACAGAGAGAAGCCCAGTGTTAGATGTCAGAGCATGAATAGAAAGAGCAGAGAGTCCATATGGGAGATAGCCCAACATGGGGAGTTAGAGCCTGAGCTGAGTGAGAAGGTGTCCATGTGAGGGTGGCCCAAAGAGTCAGAGCCTAAGTGGTCTAAGGGGGTCATCCATTTGAACAGGAGGCCCAAAGCAGGATCTCAGAACCTGAGCAAGGAGAGGAGGGTGTCCTGGTAGAAGAGTAATCTGGAGTGGAGTATCAGAGTAAATATAGTGAGGAGGGTGACCACATTGGGAGGAGATAGCAGTGGACATGGTAGATTAGATACATTCAGTGTACCGATCAAATAAATACAATAAGGATAACACATGTCAGAGAAAAGAGTTACATAAAGTGGGAAAACTAAAGTGAACCATATGAGTTGGGTTGGAATTGGAAGTATTGGTGTAGACTTAGGTTTTCAATGAATGTAAAGAGGTATAGAAATAAGCACAGATGGGGCGCCTGGGTGGCTCAGTAGGTTGAGAGTCTGACTCTTGATTTTGGCCCAAATCACAATCTCAGGGTTGTGGAACCTGCTTAAGATTCTCTCTCTCTCTCCTCTCTCTCTGCCCCTCCCCCCACCCCACCCCTGTGAGCGTGTGTACTTCTTCTCTCTCTCAAAAAAAGGAAAGAAATAAACATAGATGTAAATGTGTGCACTTGGTGTGTGTGTGTGTATCCATTCACATATTCCCTAGTTTTCTCCTGAGATAGGCACTAGGAGCAGTGATATGCTAATAACAATGAGCACAACAAGTGCCTAAATCTTGGTTTCTAAATACCAGCCTCCATTAAAAGAAACTAAGTCTCCTTGGAGAATGGCTCATTCTCAGTTCAAGACAATAGTGAATGTTCTTGTGCCAGAAAGCAGAGAATTGTTCAAAGAATGATAGGGGTATTTCAAAAGGACAGAGAAGCCAGCTTATAGGGCCAAATATGGTACAATTTGAGTATCAAAATAAATGATAGTAATAGATTATTGCCCACTGAAGAACACAGGAAACCACAAGTCCATACAGATATAAATTAATAAATGAACAAACTAAAAGTTTTGGAAGCAATTAAATAGTTACCTAATATCAGAGTATTTCCCTACAAAAATATTAATCACAAAGAGAAAAAAGTAACTTTCTATTGGAGAAACCATGCAGACATCACCTTATTCAAATGATCAAAGTGAATATTATCAGTAAGGGGACAAATTAAAGTCATGTACCTGCTATGATAATCTTGCCAAATATGTGTAACATGGATACAATTATGAAGAAACATCAAATGTCCCCAAATTTTGAGGCCATTCTATAATATAATTGGCTTGGAAACTTTAAAAAAAGGCAACTTGTTGGGGCACCTGGCTGGCTCAGTCAGTTGAGCATCCGACTCTGGGTTTTGGCTCAGGTCTTGATCTTAGGGTCGTGAGATGGAGCCCACATTGGGCTCTGCACTCAACATGGAGCCTGCTTAGTATTCTTTCTCTCCTTCTCCCTCAGCCCCTTCCTGCTCACACTTTCTCTCTCAAGAAATAAAAATAAATAAGTAAATAATAAATAAATAAATAAATAATTTTAAAAATAAAAAAGGCAACCCGAGGAAGTTCCAGTTTGATGGAGACTAAAGAAATTTGACAACTAAATGCAACATAGACTTTTTGAACAGGATCCTCCTACTAGAAAAAACATTATTAGGACAATTGTTAAATTGAATAGTGAATAGTGTCTGAGGATTAGATGTTTTTTTGTGCACCAAGATTAACTTCCTAATTTTGATCATTATGTAGGAGAATGTCCTTGATTGTGTAAAATACACAATGGGGAATGGAGCATCAGGTTGGCAACTTATTCTAAAATGGTGAAGGAAAATGTTCTCTGTATTGTACTTGCAACTTGTGTGACTGTGCTAAAATTTTAACAAAATATATTAAAAATAGAATCACATGCAAAAGATAATATCAAGTTTTGGTGAGAATGTGAAGCAGCTGTTCCACACTGCTGGTGGATGGTTAAACGGTACAACCACTTTGAAAAACCGTATGTCCGTTTCTTATAAAATTTAAGTTACACCTACCCTATGCCCCAGGAATTCCACTCTGGAAATGTTTACAGAAAGTCTTGAACTAGAATGTTCTTAGCAGATTTATTTGACATAGCCTCAAACTGGAAAGGACTCCTATGTCCATCAATAAGTGAATGGATAAACAAACTGTGACTTATCCATGCACTGGAAAACTATTCAGCAATAAATAGAAGTGCTAATACACAGATTAACATAGATGACTCTCAAAAGAATTATGTTGAGTGAAAGAAGCCAGACATAAATGAGTTTATACTTATGATTCCATTTATATGAAGTTTAAGAACAGTCAAAACAAGACCAAAGAGATTGAAATTGGAATAGTTGTTGCTTTGGGAAAATGGGGATTGACTGGAAAGGGGCAAGAGAGAACTTTTTGGGTGCAAAAATGTTTTGTATCTTGATTGGCTGATGGTTATATAGGCATATATATTTGTCAAAACTCATCAAACTGTACATTTAAAATCTATGCATATTATTTTTATAAACCATACCTCAATTTAAAAAGCTAAATTTTAGGGGCGCCTGGGTGGCTCGGTGGGTTAAGTGCCGGGCCCTTGATTTCGGCTCAAGTCATGGTCTCAGGGTCCTGGGATCCAGCCCAGCGTGGGGCTCCAAGCTCAGTGCTCAGTGAGGAGTCTGCTTGAGCTTCTCTCTCTCCCTCTCCCTCTGCCCCTCTCCACCATGCTTGGACGTGCAAGCATATGCATGCTCTCGCTCTCTCTCTCTCTCTGTCTCTCTGTCTCTCAGTCTCTCAAATAATAAATAAATAAATCTTTAAAAAATAAATAAAATGAAAAATAAAAAGCTAAATTTTAAAAATTCACTAAATCATCAGCAGTGGTTACCTTTAAGGGGTGGGATTCTTTTATTTTCCACATTATGTATTTCTGAGGTGTTTGAACTTTCTTCAACATGCATGTCTTAATTATTTAAAACAGCCACATTTAGAATCTGAAAATATAATTACGTAAAGGTAGGATTTGTCCAAAGGGTGCTCAAGCAACTAGTTGCTTCAGGGAAAAATTAAGTTAGATCTTCTTCTTTTCATATATGCCCCACCCCCACGCCCCAAAAAAGTTCAGGTAAAGTGAAAGAGGTAATGTATAAAATCAAGCCATAAATTTAAATCAAGCCATAAATAACAGAAAATAGAGGGTAGTATTTATCTTATTTCCAAATGGCAAATAAACTAATACTGAAAGCAATGTTAGAAATTCTAAAGGAATAGATTTTTGCTACATAAAAACTATTAAGATATATAATAAAATTATATGCAAACAAAATTAAATGCAACAGGAAGTTGGGAGAATTTATAAAAACATGGTATTTGACAGATTTATAGGCAAAGCATGTGAATTCTAGAAAGGAAGGAAGAATAGAGGGAAAGAAGGAGGGAGGGAAAGAGAATAAAGGAAGGGAAGAAAGAAAAAAGAGGGAAAGGAAAAGAAGAGAGGAGAGGAGAAGGGAGGGAAGAGGAAGAGAAGGAAGGGGAAAGGGAGAAAGGGGGAGGGGAGGGACGGAAGTTAGGAAGGGAAGGAAGAGAGAGAGAGAACACAATCTTGGCTAATCAACAAGTGAATAAAAATTAAACCTGAAATTTTACCTAGCAAATTAGCAAACATTACTGTTATATTCTAGTATTCGATGGCAGTCATAGGCTGTCCTGACAGGCAAGACAAATTCTTGGTCACTACTTGTAGGAGTATAAATTGCTACATTTCTGGAAACCAATCTAGCAGTGTGTATTCATAATCTTTAATATGTTTATATTCTTTGAACCAGAAATAACCACTTTTTGGAATCTGTCTAAAGAAAGTAATCATAAGAATCGCTCTTCTCAAGATTATTCATAATTGCCAAAACAATTTTAAACAATAGCCTAAATGCCAACATTTTGGGACTAGTTCGTTAAATCACAAGATATCTGTTTGATGGATTATTATTCTACCATTAAATGGAGCTTAGAATGAGTTTTTAACGACACTTTTTAATGCTTTTTTGTTGTTGTTTAATGCTCATGATAAATTAAGACTGGCAAGGCTGACTCCAGTTTGCCTCCGAAACAAATTTCCCATAGGGGCAAAAACACTGTCTCTAGACACATCACATTCCCCGCACCCGCCCCATTGTATTTTAAATATATCAAACGTTAAATGGTACCTCTGCCCCATATACACATGTGTGATTCAGGGTTTGTTCAGGACAACACAAGCCACTCTACGTCTTCGGGGTCTAGGGTCTAATGCCGCAGGAGGGGCTTCCACGGTCGTTGGACGAGCAGGGAGGGAGCCGAGCTGGGGCGGCGGCTGCGAAGGCACGAGCGGACGCGGACGGTCTCGGCCCGAAGCGGGGGCTCGGGACGGCTCGCCGGGCAGCCTGGGCGACTCTCACATCCGCTCGGCATCCGGCCGTCACCGCCTCTGGAGACGAACAGCGTCCCTTTCGCGTCTACCTTCCAAATTTCCCCCCGAATTCCTTTCGGGCCAACTCCAACCTCCCGGCGGGGGCATTCTGGGAAATGTAGTTCGCCGCCGCTCTGCATTGCGGAAAAGGGGTGGACAGGAGGCTGAGGGCTCAGCAAGCCCTCTCCGGCGGGACTGGCCACGTCGGGGACTCGTCCTCGTACTTACCTGTCCGGGTCGGCCAAATAGTCCGGAGGCCACAGGTGTTAGGGTCGGATAGAAAAATATTCTGCATTAGAGATAACAGAGGCTGTAGTATATATTTTATGATGAAAATAGCTCATTTTTTCTCACATGGGAGGCATTCCCAGCATATTTTATTACAAATTTGCAAAGCAAAACAAAGCACAGAGCTGTATGATTTAAGCCAATTTATAGATCCTTTTTAGAAAGATTAGAAAATGACTTTAATAAAGCTATTCAAAAAAACTATTGGAAACCCTCATACACTGGTACGAAGGTAAAATGCTGCAGGCGCTGGGGAAAACAGTCTGATAGTTCCTCGAAAAGTGAAGCATGCTACTTTAAAAAATTTAATTTTCTTTTATTAAATAAAGGGGTACCTGGCTGGTTCAGTCGGTAGAGCACATGGCTCTTGATCTCAGGGTTGTAAGTTTGAGTCCCACTTTGGGTGTAGCAATTACTTAAAAATGAAAGTTAAAGCCTTAAAAAAAAGTTAAGCACAGAGAGACCATATAACCCAGCAATTCCCCTCCAAGTATATATCCAAAGAAAAATATGCTCACACAAAAACTTGTACACTAAAGTTCACGGCAGCATTATTCTTAAAGCCCCAAATGGAAACAATCCAAATATCCACCAACTAACCAATGAATAAACAAATGTGATATATCCATACAACGGAATATTATTTGGCCATGAAAAGAAATGAAATACTCGTACATATTACAACATGAATGAATTTTGAAAATATTATGCTAAGTGACAGACACAAAGGCCGCATACTTTATAATTTCATTCATATAAAATGTCCAGAATAGTCAAATGTATAGAGATTGAAAGTAGATTTGGGGCTGAGGAGAAACGGGCACTAGGAAGTGATTGCTGGCAGTAATTGCTAGTAATTGCTAATACCAGGTTTCTTGCAGGAATGATAAGAATGTTCCAGAATTAGAAGTGATGATGGCTCTATGACTCTGTGAACACAATAAAAATCATTGAATTTTAAAAACTTGTGGTAAAATATACATAACATAAAATTTATCATTTTAAGAATATTTAAGTGTGTGGTTCAGTGGCGTTAAGTACATTCACATTGTTGAGCAACCATCGCTACCATCCGTTTCCAGAACTCTTTTCATTTTGCAAAACTGAAACTCCATGTTCCATTAAATAATAACTCTCTATTCCTTCCTCTCCCAGTTCTGAATTTGACTTCTCTAGGCTCCTCATGTAAATGGACTTATACTGTCTTTATCTTTTTGTGACTGGTTTATTTCACTGAGCATAATGTCCTCAAGTTCCATCCATGCGGGAGCATGTGCAAAATTTCCTTCCTTTTTCAGGCAAGATAATAGTATATAGATATATATACTATATACATATATAAATATACAGATATAAGTTCTATATCTTTATCACATGTTGTTTATCCATTCATCTGTTGACAAACAGGTTTCTTCCACTTTTTGGCTATTGTGAATTATGCTGCTATGAACATGGGTGTTCAAATACCTTTTTTTTGAGACCCTGCTTTCAGTGCTTTGGGGCATATACCTAGAATGGAATTGCTGGGTCATATGGAAATTTTATTTTGAATTTTTGAGGAACTGCCATGCTGTTTTCCATACTGGCTACACCATTTTACCTTCCCACCAGCAGTGCACAAGGTTCTGGTTTTTCCACATCCTCACCTACATTTGTTATTCTCTGTTTAAATTACTTTTCTTATGATAGCCATCTTAATGTTTGTGAAATGGTATCTCCTTGTGGATTTTTTTTTTTTACACTTCACAAATTTGCATGTCATCCTTGTGCAGAGGCCATACTAATCTTCTCTGTATTGTTCCAATTTCAGTATAAATGCTGCTGAAGTGAGCACTCATTGTGCTTCCTTCCTTCCTTCCTTCCTTCCTTCCTTCCTTCCTTCCTTCCTTTCTTTTTAAAGATTTTACTTATTTATTTGAGAGAGAGTGAAAGCGATCACAGAGGCAGAGGGAGAAGCAGACTAGCCACTGAGCTGAGAGCCTGATGCGGGGCTTGATCCCAGGGCCCTGAGATCATGACCTGAGCCAAAGGCAGAAACTTAACTGACTGAGCCACCCAGGCGCCCCCTCATTGTGGTTTCTATTTGCATTTTGAATTATTACTTTTAAAGGGTGACTTTTATAGTATGTGAATTATATCCCAATTTTAAAAACTGTTCATTGAGAGACCCTTGTGCACTGAGCATACCTAATGTCCAGATCTTGGCTTCTAAGTAGCCTTCTTCACTAAAAGAAACCCAATTTGGGGTAAAGAAAGTACAAGGTGAGCCTGGGACATTTCATTGTACCAGAAAGCAAAGAAGTGCTCAAACAATGATGGGGTATGTCTAAAGGACATTGGCCAAATTTGGGACACATTGAGCATCAAAAAAATGATGCTATACTTGATTGTAAATTATTGTATAAATAACAATCCATGAATTCATGGTAATAAAGAGAGAAAGAGAGAAAACAATGATTCTTTATAGAAGAGTGCCAGCTAATAGATGTAAAAGGAACTGGAGAATTTAGAAATCACCATTTTGCAACTCCTAATGAAATTTGTTCAAGCAAGGATTTGGTAATAGATGCTACAACCATTAAGTGAACAGTTATTACAAAACTGGTATCATCACCCAGATTACTTTTAATTGCAAATGGAAACATATACCTTTGCAATGGAGAAATCTGGCAATGGGGGCGCCTGGGTGGCTCAGTCTTTAAGCGTCTGCCTTCAGCTCAGGTCATGATCCCAGGGTCCTGGGATCGAGCTGGATCAAGCTAGATCGAGTTGGCGTAAGGGCTCCATGCTCAGCGGGAAGCCTGCTTCTCCCTCTCCCACTCCCCCTGCTTGTGTTCCCTCTCCCGCTGTCTCTCTGTCAGATAAATAAATAAAATCTTAAAAAAAAAAAAAAGAAATCTGGCAATGACTACTTTTTAAAAATTAATTAGTTAATTAATTTGAATAGTCTCTGCACTCAACACAAGGCTCAAACTCACAACTGCGAGATCAAGAGTCGCTCGCTCCACCGACTGAGCCAGCCAGGTGTCCCTGGCAATTGCTACTTTAAACACGTGATCAGTTTAACATCACGAATTGTAGAAAAACTTGAGGCATGTGCTTCCTAATATGATGCAATAGTAAGTACACAACATCAACTATTATTCTTACTAAAATGTGTGGCCTGAACGTAATCAGGCTTCTCTAGACCCGATCTTCATTTTCCAGGAATTCAGGGGAGTGTGGGACAAGTTAAAGGATACCATGTAGAATATTCTACAAGGCACTTGACTTCAAATCTTTAAAAAGTCAAGGCCACAGAAAAAGGGAAACAAGCAACTGCAGCAAGGGACTGCTGTGGATTAAAAGACACTTAAGAGACCTAATTAAACAACAGCAACGAGAACAAAACATCACACCTGTTCAGTAAGGGTCTACTGCTGGCTGCGTGTAGATTTTGTAAATTGGTGCTAAAATTATGCAGGCACATTATTTATCATGCTTTAGTGATAACCTAAAATATTATTAAAACTTGTTAACAAATGGAAATTTTTATTGCAAACCTCTTTCGTATCCCCTCCCCTATGGGAAAAGAAATCATAATCACAGAAATGGCTGTCCTTGAAAGCATATAATATAGCATGTGCTTCAAGATAGTTGTGTGATTTATCACTAAATCACAGATTCAGCCTGGAAGAAAATAGAAATGTATGGAACAATTTTTCATTTCACAGGGCATGCAAACCCCTTCCACCTGTTAATGTCATTAACTGCAGTATGGGCCACTCTACAACACAATATTTCTAGACAAATGAAGCTTTTAAAATAGCACTGCCCAATAGAAATATAATGTGAGCCACAAATGTGAACCCATATATAATTTTACATTTTTTAATAGTCATGTTAAAAAAGTGAAAAGAAATAGGTAAAATCAATCTTAACAATATATTTTATTTAACACAATATATTAAATCATTTCAATAAATCGTTAATATAAAAATTATTAAAAAGGCATTTTACATTCTTTTATTTGTACTGTTTTGAAATCTGGTATATAATTTACACTTCTAGTACATTTCACTTTGGACTAGCCACATTTAATATACTTACTAGTGGCTTATATGCTGGACCGTGCAGGTCTAAAGTAATAAATACTGAAATACTGAATCTAAATAGAATTGGTTTTAAGTGCTACAAACGAATGGTATCAAATACAAAATTTTCAAAAAATGAACTTTCCTCGTATCTACGTTTGATTTGCTTTTGCACTAGAATTTTTTTCAGGCAGAAAAAAATAAGCCGAAAAGAATTCGGTTTCCCTACCACGTGACCAACATTTTTGCATTTAGGGTAAAAGAGTGGAAATAACAGTTGGGGTAAAAAGAACCTCCAATTTTACACATATACATTCAAAATCATGAAACACTAAGTTAGCTTATAATGCAGTTTGCCATGAGTGTCTGAATGCAAGGGACATAAATGTTCCACATTCTCCCTTCAGACCAGCCTAAGCTTTTTCCCTTTTAGGCTCCTGCTACCCAGGCTTTAACGCACCCGCGTGCGGGCTGATAGAGGTTTCTCCCCGTTTCTTCTGCTCCGGAAGTTGTTGCAGCCCTCACAGACCTGTAGGTGCAGGTCCTCCCCTCCCATTGGGTCCCAGGCATCCTGGATGGAAGGTTTCTATTATCTGGCTTAACCCTGTCTTTCCACCTTGAATGCCATCTGCCTTCCCTCAGTGACGCAGGCTCGCCCCTGATGGTGCACTTTCTACCACGTCATTTCCCTCCGGGAAGACCTTCTCCCCTTCCTCTGCCTGGCTAGGTAAGTGCTAGCCACCTTTCCCTGCCTCGTATAAATTTCATGTCTTCCAAGGAAGCTTCGCTATCTTGACTGTGAGCAAGCTACTCTCACCCCTTGTGCCCACACTGAGTCGCTGTCCACTGCCATTCGCTGTCTCGTGATTGTCCCTGTGTGTATCTCACCTTGCTTGTGAGCCTACAGGCCCAGATCACTGAGTCCTGCAGATTGCTGCCTCACACTCCCCTCAACACCCTGTGTGTGGGGCTGCACTGGGCACTCAGGTGTAGAACTGCCTTCCCGAGGCTTCTCCACAGTGTACAGATGCCTACAAAGTCCAAAGACATGCCTACGTCTTACACTTAAGACAAGTATGTGTGACACTGCAGCTCTTCCTACCAGGAGGGAGTCCCCATTTCCCCAGCCTTGAACCTGGGCTGGCCGGCTGACTTGCCTTGGCCATTAGAATGAGGCAGAAGAGACAAAGTGCCAGTGAGGACCCGAGGCCCCCAAAGTAACCATGATCACTGTGGACACAGTGGGAGGAGAGAGGAGTCGGGTGTCTGGGCCCCCACATGGCAGTCTGGCTCTGCCTGTCATCAGGGAGGATACCTAGGGCAAGGCCTTTCACCTCCTGGGCCTCGGTTTCCTCCTCTACGAAATGAAGAGATCCAACCAGGATAATGCTAAAGAGTCTTCTAGATCTTTATCATTTCATGCTCATGAAAACTATTTACACATATGTATTACGTACAGCCATTCTCACCCAACTGGATTACTGAGTTAAATTTTTGCCAACCATTGTGGAAGCGGAGAGTATCCTGTACGTGGAGCAGAGAATCGAGAGGTTGTGTTCACACAGGCTTAGCAATCACTGAAGTCCTAAACCATCTTAAACCATCTTTGAAAATAGTCTCTAAAATTAGTCACTACTCTTTGCCAAGCGCTTGCATGTACCATTATCTCATCTCATTCTTGCAACCCTGCAAGATGGATATCAGTTTCTTGTGACTTGGGGGGAAACAACCCCGTATAAGTTAAACAACTAGTGGTGGGTGAAGCTGCGATTTAGATCCCAGTCCTACCCAGAGTCCATGCCCTGCCCGCCAGGCTGCACTGTCTTGGCTCAAAATGAGACACAGAAGCTAATGTAACTACGTTCATGCATTCTGGTGTGAAGACAATCTAGTAAAACACTCTGTATTTTAACTGCATTTAAAGATTTTATGGATGTATGTATGTATTTGAAAGAGCGCACATACGCATGTGTGCATGCGTCGGGGGAGGGGGAGAGGGAGCAAGAACCCCAAGCTGACTCTGAGCTAAGCAGAGGGGCCCAACAGGGAACTCGATTCCACCCCCCGAGATCATGACCTGAGCCAAAATCAAGAGTTGGATGCTCAACAGGCCCCCCAGGTGCCCCCAATCTAGTAAAACACTTTTAAAGCTAGTAGTTTTTTTTTAATATATACTTTCATCCTTTTTCTTTCAGTGTTTGTGCCTAGGGGCAAGTCCACAGTTAGGTCCACAGTTAGGCCTTTCTGCCTAACCTCCATTTCTCTGGGACAGTTCTCCCAGCCAGAGCCCGTCATGGTCAGGGACTCCTGTTTCCCGGAACAGCATTCACATTTAGAACGTGGACGTTATGTCGCACTGAGATCATATCTCTACTTACAAGGTACACTGACAAGAATGGAGGAAAAGTTGTTTTTGTTACAATTTTAAACTTGCGGCCCTTTACTGGGCACCGGGGCTGATAGTGCATTGTTAATTAATAGCCTTACAATTCTTCTAGTTGTCTAATAAATAACAAAATGTAAACAATGGCATGTTTTGTATTTTTAAAAGGTCATATTCGTTACCCATGAACATTTAAAATATGCTCTAATTTTTGTAACTCTAGTTTGAAATTTCTGTATTTTATAATACAGACTTGATAAAAGGAAGAAATGGGCTATCTACTGAGAACAACAGTTTCCACTCACATGTGAACCCTTCAGGGTACAGAGAACCCTAATCTGATAGGATGGCTGGTTTCATGTTCTTTCTAGAGAGGAACAGAACACACCTAATTTCCTCTAGCACCTAAATAGGCAATTACTCTAGAGGGATGGTGGTCTACACACACCCCAATCTTCCCCCCTCCCCTGAAATCACACAGGGAACCTCTTGACTTCCCAACTCAAAGCAACAGTTAACAAAAAGGAAAAACAAAAAACTATAAAGGTAGACATCTGCTTCTAGCTGGGACAGAGTAGGTGGTATGAGATTTATTCTCCTGCTAAGAACCACTATGCAAACTAGATTTTATTTTATTTTTTAAAAATATTTTATTTATTTATTTGAGGGGGAGAGAGAGCGCAAGCATGACTAAGGGGCTAAAAAGCTAAGCAGAGATTTTGGCAATCTCACATGTATGTGGGAACAAATTGGGAGTTTAAAATCCACCAAGGTAAAAGGCCCTCCCACTGAGACTCACGGATGGGCATTGCTCTAGGGGGAAAGGCAAACTGGACATAGACCAGCTTCCGCTCAGCCAAGATGATCTGTCTTAATCTGTCTGCCAGCATGAGGAGGGCATCCATGCGGGACGGTGGCCCAAGGCACAGGGCAGGAGCCAGAACACCATAAGAAGGGTATTGCGTAGCAGAGATGCCCAGCGCAGGGTGAGAAGGATACCCATGTGGCAGAGGAGGAGCAGGCTGGAATAGCAAGTGCATTCAGAAGTAGGGATGGCCCAGGCTGGGGACTCAAAGCCCAAGCAAGGTGAGGAGGTTATCCCTGTAGAGAGGGAGAGAAGGTCCTAGCAAGGGCTGTTGTGGGGTGTCAGATCCTGAGCAGGATGGAGAAGGCATTCACGTGGAGGTGCTGGGCAGGCCCTGAGGAGGGGTTTCAGAGCCGTTCAGGGGAAAAGAGGGCATCCATCTAGAAGGCCAGCCTGGCATTGGATGTTGGATCCCAAGCTGGGTTAGGAGGGGTGCTTATGCAGCGGGCTGGTCCAATGTGAGAAGTTGAAACCCGAATGGGAATTTTGCATGAGTGAGGGGTTGGTGGCAGTGATGCAAAATTCGTTATATACTAAATAACTAAACACATTAAGGATGATTGGAGCCATGTTTCTCACCACCAGAGAAGAGAGTTACAAATATGGAACAGGATAAAACTTGATTGAACCCTGTGATGTTAGGCTGGAATTCAAGGTATTGGTGTGAGCTTATAGCCTTCTATTAATAGATAGATAGATAGATAGATAGATAGATAGATAGATAGATAGATAGATACAGATCGAGATAAATATGGGGAGGGGCGCCTGGGTGGCTCAGTTGGTTAAGTGTTTGACTTTGGCTCAGGTCATGATCTCAGGGTCTTGGGATTGAGCCCTGCATCGGGCTCCCTGCTCAGCGGGGAGTCTGCTTCTCCCTCTGCTCCCCTCCCACTCATGCTCTTTCTCTCTCAAATAAATAAAATCTTTAAAAAATAAATATGGGTGGGTATATATGTGTATGTATGTACCATATACATACATATGTACATGCCATACATATGTACATATTCTCTTGCTCTGTCTACTGAAAGGACCTGCAAGAAGGCACATCCCTATAGTGATGAGCACTTGTAAGCCTGGGATATCTTGTGTTGGAAAGCCAGAAAGTACTCAAAAATGCTGGGGATATGTCAGAGGGAGATAGATGCCAACTGAAAGGCCTCCCATTAGTCAAATCAGGAACAATTTGAGCATCAAAATACTTAATGATAGTAATAGATTATGACCATTTAATCAGTCAGGAAATCACGAGTTCATACTGATATAAATAGGTAGATAAATAAATAGAAAGTATGATGAGGAGCAGGATATTATATAGTTCAAAATGACTTCCCCATACATATTAACTGCAAGGACAAGAGAGTAACTTTAGCTACATACTGTATGATTCCATTTATAAGACATTACGGAAAGGGCGAAACTACAGGATGGAAAACAGATCAGTGGTTGCCAAGTGTTTGGGGAGGAGGGAGGGCTTGACCAAAAAGGGGCGACATAAAGCAGTGTTTTCTGGAGCGATAGAATTGTTCTGTGTCTAGTCTATGGTGGTGGTTACAAGATTCTGTGTATTTGTCAAAACTCATGGAACTGTGCACCAAAAAGAGGTGAATTTTACTGTATGAAATTTAAAAAATTTAATTTTCTTTACATTAAAAAAATTTCAAAAGGAGTAACTTTACAGTGGAAAAGCCTGAGAGACAACACCTTAATCAAACAATCAAAGTGAAAATCATCAATAATGGGACCGGGGGCGCCTGGGTGGCTCAGTTGGTTAAGCAACTGCCTTCGGCTCAGGTCATGACCCCAGGGTCGTGGGATCGAGCCCCGCATCGGGCTCCCTGCTCGGCGGGAAGCCTGCTTCTCCCTCTCCCATTCCCCCTGCTTGTGTTCCCTCTCTCACTGTCTCTCTCTGTCAATTAAATAAATAAATAAAATCTTTAAAAAAAAAAAATAATGGGACCGACTGAAGCCCTACAACACCCAAGAAGTTTCAGTAAGAATACAAAATTCTTTGTATAAAGAATAGCAGATACAGATGCATAAGCAGATACAGATCCTGCACATATTTTGTTAGATTCATATCTAGGTATTTCATTTGTTTTGGAGTGATTATAAATGGTATTGTGTTTTACATTTTGTTTTGCACATGTTTGTTGCTAGCATATCAACATATGATTGATTTCCGTGCGTTGATTTTGTATCCTGGAACCTTGCCAAGGTGCTGTCCCTCAGGCTTCTCCTTGAACGTTAGAATTTCTTATCTATAGTGGGTTGTTGTTTTTTTCCCCAGAGTACTAGATTCTTTTACTGTTAGTAGTCCATGCTTCTCTGAACAACCTTCTTACTGTAGCTTTGTTGTTGTTGTTGATGGTAATGACTTTTTGTTTGTTTTATTGCGGTGAGAACATATAAGATCTACTCTCTTAACACATTTTTAAGAGTATAATACAGTATTATTATAGGCATATTATACAGAAGAACTCTAGAATTTATTCATCTTGCTTAACTGAAACTGTATGTCTGCTGAATAAGAGCGCCCCATTCCCCTCCTCGAGGACCAGTCCCTGGCAACCACCATTCAGCTTTCTGTTCTTATGAGTTTATTTTAGATTCTTCAGATGAGTGGAATCAGGCAATATTTGTCTTTCCATGACTGGCTTATTTCACTTAGCATAGTGTTCTCCAAATTTGTTTATATTGTCATGTATGGCAGGATCTCTTTCTTTTTTAAGGCTGAATAATATTCCATGATATGTATATACATTTTCTTTATTTGCTCATCTGTTAATGGACATTTAAGTTGTGTCCATATCTTGGCTATTGTGAATAATGCCTTCCAATTGGTATCTCTGCAAATATCTCTTCAAGATCCTGATTTCAGTTCTTTTGGATAAATACCCAGAAGAGGATTACTGGATCTTATGGCAGTTCGATTTTTCATTTTTTAAGGAACCGCCATACTGTTTTCCACAGTGGCTGCACCATTTTACATTCCCACCAACAGTGTATAAGAGTTCCATTTTCTTCACATCCTCACCAATATTTGTTATCTTTTGTTTTGGAGGTTTTGTGTGTGTGTTTGTGTGTGTGTTGTGTGTGGTGATAATAGCCATTGTAACAGGTGTGAAGGGATATCTCTTTGTTGTTTTGATTTTCATTTCCCTCATTATCAATGAGGTTAGGCACCTTTTCATATACCTTTGGACATTTGTATGTCTTCTTTGTGTCTGTAGTGTTTTTGAAGGTATCTCTTTCATAGATTTTTTTCTTTTTTCTTTTTTTTTTTTTTAAGATTTTATTTATTTATTTGACAGAGACAGAGTTAGTGAGAGCAGGAACAGAAGCAGGGGGAGTGGGAGAGGGAGAAGCAGGCTTCCTGACGAGCAGGGAGCCCAATGTGGGGCTCGATCCCAGGACGCTGGGATCATGACCTGAGCCGAAGGCAGACGCTTAATGGCTGAGCCACCCAGGCGCCCCGTATAGATTTTTTTTCAATGGTTGTTCTAGGTATTATATATGTATAACTTATCACAGTTCACTAGTGCTATGGACTGAATTGTGTTCCCCCAAAATTCATATGTTGAAGCCCTAACCTCCAATATGACTATATTTGGAGATAGGGTCTGTAGGAGGTAATTAAAGTTAAATGAGGTCATAGGGGTGGGGTCCTAATGGGATAGGACTGGTGGTCGTATAAAAGGAAGAAGAGAGATCTCCCTGCTTATCCATGCAAGCACAAAGAGGCCATGTGAACACACAGCAAGCTAGTGACCATCTACAAGGCAGGAAGAGAGCTTTCACCAGGGACTGAATCAACTGAAACCCTGATCTTGGTCTCCCAGCCTCCAGAACTGTGAGAAAATAAATTTCTGTTGTTTAAACATAGTTTATGGTATTTTTGTTATGGCAGCTCAAGCAGACTAAGACAACTGGTATCAACATTTTACCATTTTGAGTGAAGTGTTGAAACATTTAGATCCCTCTACCTTCCTCCATATAATTGTCTTAAATATTTACTCACAGACATTGAGAACCATACCACACAGCATTTTAATTTTTGCTTCAACAATCAAACATAATTTTAAAAACTCAAGAGAAGGAAAATCTATTATACTTACCCACATTTTAATTTATTTTTTGTTATTCTGTCTTCATTTCTTATGTTTCAAGTTTGCTTCTTTTATCATTTCCTTTTTGTTGAAGAACTTTATCCAGTGTTTTAGGGTCAATCTCCGGTAACAAATTCTTTTAGTCTCTCCTCATCTGAGAATTTCTTGATTATCCCCTCATTACTGAAGGATATTTTGGTATTTTCTCATGATTACATTTAGGTTATGCATCTAGAATTTCTGATTCTTTAAAAAAAATTTTCCCATTTCTAATTGAAATTCCCTATCTGTTCACCCATTTGCTCATATTTTCCTATAGGTTCTCTATCATATTTATTATACCAGTCTTAAGGTCCTTTTCAGCTAATTCTAACATGAGTCACTTGTGGGTCTGCTTCTCCTGACCTCTTAATTACAGGTCACATTTTTTGCTTCTTTGCATGTGTAATAATTTTCTTATTGTGTTTTGGGCATTGTAAATAATATGCTGCAGAAACTCTGGGTTGAGTGATCTTCTTGTAAAGAGTATTATATTCTGTTATGGCAGCAGTTAAGTTACTGACATATTACCTTGATTCTTGGGGGATTAGTTTTGGCCTTTGTTAGAGTAGCTATATTCAGTTTGGCCCTTGGTCCTCAGATGTGGTCTTTACTCATAAAGTGTGGCCATCCTGGCTTGTCAGTGCAAAGTCCAAGCTGTTTACTGAACTCCTCTATTTTGGTTGGACTTAAATGCTAAACTTAAACATCTAAGTCCTAGGGACGCCTGGGTGGCTCAGTTGGTTAAGCGACTGCCTTTGGCTCAGGTCATGATCCTGGAGTCCAGGGATCGAGTCCCACATCGGGCTCCCTGCTCAGCGGGGAGTCTGCTTCTCCCTCTGGCCCTCCCCCCTCTCATGTGCTCTCTCGCTCTCTCTCATTCTCTCTCTCAAATAAATAAATAAAAATCTTTATAAAAAAAAAAACAACAAAACATCTAAGTCCTAGGCAGCTGCTAAAATGTCAGTTCAGTTCCTTAGCTTCCTTCTTTTTGCTGGGTTTCTTGAGGCTTTGTTCCATGCATACATTATTTAGGAATCAGTCAGGATTTAAGGGAAATTTATGTGAAAAAATTTTGATCTCCTTCTTTTGTGGCTTTTTTCTTTCTGGGATTCCTGTCCCCCCTCCCCCGACATACACCCATTTCCAGTGCATCTGGATCACTTCCAAAACTGGCTCTGTCTCTTCAGCCTAGTAAAACTGTTACTCTCTGCTTGAGCTGTATTTCCCCAGGCACTGCAGTAAACTATGAAGTGCCTTCAGGAGAAAATCTGATTCAATGTGGACCTCACACAGTGAGCTTCCCTTCTTCAAGGATATCCTTTCCATTTCTCCCTACTTTGGGTTGCTCTCCAGTGCCTTCACAGAGTTGTTTTTTACATTTTGTCCGGGATTTATAATTGTTATTGGCAAGGCTGCTACTCTGTTACATGAACTGGAACTGGATAAATAAGTTTTGATTCAAGGATATTTAGAATTAACTATAAAGATGAAGAACAAGCAGTGTTAATACTTGTGTCCTAATGAATTTATTTCTGTCTGGCACTTTAGGAGTTTATACTGTTTAAAAGAATTCAGCATGCTAGGTTTGCAATTCTAACTTAAAATGCATAATTGAGTAATTGGTTTAAACTTGTCATATAATGTTTAAATCTCACTTATTTTATGAACAGTATGGGAACAATTAAAGGCATTTTAGACACATCATATTTATATTTAATTGATTGAATTTACAAATATTACTTAGATACTTTGGAGAGGTTTCTCTGTAAATCAGATACTGAAATACTTAAAAAGGAAGCTGACTATATTAAATTTCAAAATTTAATTTGAAATAATTAAAGCATTTAATTAAATTTATAAGTGGAAACAAAATTCATACAAGCTCCTTATTAATAATTATTAAATTTTTCTACATTTATAAGGAAAATAAAAGAATGATTAGCATTGTAAATTGAACCAGAATTTTATATTTGTAACTTTAATAAATTGAACAATTAACTTTAAAACAATATTCTAAGTGAGGATTTATTGACAGAGATTAAGTACATGGGTTTGGATTCTATATTGTTAAAATTGTTCCAGATCACAATTCATTTAATGTCTGTCATCCTCAATTTCTTAATCTGTAAATGGGGATAATGGTACCTCCCTAAAAGTATATGTTTCAATAAATAGTAATGTTCATGATGCTAATAATGATGATTAATGATAACTTATTTTCAGAGGAGAATTATAGAATAATGTGTATAGTGTGATTTCAGTTTTTGGTTAAAAAAAAGATATGCAAACACAGGTATTAAAAAAATTTCAGGAGCCTATGTATTTGACTTTAACTTTTATATACAATTATCTACCATTTCTAATTTTTCCACCATGTAAATATATTATATATTTATTTGTGTGTGTGTGTGTGTATTCATATATAAAACTTTTAGTTGTAGCTACATTATTTTGTGAGGTGGGATTATGAGTAATGTTTACTACTTGTTTCTTAATTTTATTTATTTTCTATGTTGAACACATATAATATATAATCAGAACAAACCTGAGCTTTTTAAAGTTAAGAAAAAGACATCCATCTTTCCTTGGTTTTAATCTTTCATGAAGATCTTACCACAAGGATTCAGAGAGATAGAAAGAAGTCATGCTCAGTCATAATCCATCAGCATAGCCATTAAGTTATTCAGAAATCCTTCTTTAGCATATTTGCTTTGAGATTGGGTGCAGACTGATTTCCATCCATCCACATTTCATTCCTGCCAGTAAATGTGGTCTTGCTTCATTGTATAATGGAGGTGCATGCCTTTGCCTGCCCTGGGTCTGCCAGTAGGGTGTGTGTCTGGGGAGAACCCTTGTGTCCTTTTGTTTTTTCCTCTTGCCACCCGATTTCACTCTTCATGCTCTCTTCTAAAGACCTTAAGCACTCTTGAGGCCTCCCTGATCCCCCAACCCCGGGACGGGGTTAGCTCCTTCAGATTTCCGTATCTGTCTCTTAAACTGCTTCTTCTTCCCAGGACCCACGTCAGAATATCCAAATGCCTACTGGATGTTCTTACCTCAAACCCAGCAAACCAAACACTGAGAGAGTTCCATAGTCTACAAACCAGCTTTTTGTCCTTTTTAAAAATAATTGTTAATGGGCTCTCCAGATATTTACTTAACCAGACAAACTGTACTTAACTTAAACTCATTGGTCATTTCCTCCCCAAGGTGCCTGTAAAGTGTCCTCAACACTTGTTCACTGTCTTGAAGCAAAAGCAATGCATTTTGAGCCTTAAAAATGTACTCTCCCACTGAGAAGAGGCAACTTCTTTACAGAGTCCCAACTAATATATGTAGATACCCGACCTCCTACTCCAACTATGGCCTGTACTCAGTGACTCACTTCCAAAGAGTAGAGTATAGGAAGGGAAAATATAGTAACTTTAGAGGATAGAAGCCCTGCCAACACCACGTTAATCGGGTGATGAAGGTTAACATCATCAGTGATGTCATGTAGATATCAGGTACCCCCTGGTAAGATGTGATAAGTAAGGCACTTCACGTCTATGCTTCACCCCAAAACCCATAACCCCAGTCTAACCATGAGAAAACATCTGACAAACCCAGAAATTGAGGGACATTCTACAAATATCTGACCTGTATTCCTCAAAACTGTCAAGGTCATTCGGAAAAAAAAACAAAAACAAAAACAAAAACAAAAAAAACCTTGAGGAACCATGCCAGATCCAAGGAGACTAAAGAGACATGATAACTAAATGTGATGTGGGTTCCTGGACTGGATCCCGGAACTGAAAAGGGACATTAGTGGAAAAACTGGGGTGAAAGCTGATAAAATCTAGTGTTCCCTTAATGATGATGTACCCATGTTGCCTTTCTAGTTCTGACAAATGCACCATAGTAATTAAGAAGATAATATTTGGGGAAACCGAAACTGGATAAACAAGGAGGAGTTCTCTGTACTATATTTGCAATTTTTATGTTAAGTCTAAAATTATTCCAAAATTAAAAGTTTATTTTAAAAAATCATTTGTCAAACATCCCTATCTGGATATAAATGGTACCTGTTAGTTAGATACTATGTAGTAGAATTGAACAATTAAAGCAACATAATTTATTTTTACCTTATACTGATTAATTGTGGAAGAGAATACCAACTGCCTGCTATCAATTCTTTCAACAGAACCTACATTGGCGCTCAGCTGAATGGCTACATTTACTGCCTCCCTTGTAGCCTCTGGGGACTCTGTGACTAAGTTCTGACCAAAGCTGTGGAAACAGAAGTATATGACATTTCTGGGGAGTCTCCAACAGGATGGAAGCTCATTTCCTCTTTCCTGCTGCTGTTATGAGAATGGGAAGACCCTGAGGTGGTCCACCAAGGCCGATGGAGCCACAAGAGAGCATGAGTCTGAGTGTTTGATGAATTCTTGGAGGTGTCACACCTAATTCTGATTGATACATGATCATACCCATCATTTTTTAAAAATGTGAAAAGTTCAGAAAAGTATATAGGTGCATACAGAAGAGAAGAAACATGAATTGTAATTCTACCACCCAGAAATAGATTGTTTTGACATACCCACTATCATTTATGAGGTAAATAGATACATATTAGATTTAAAAAACCTCTTAGGATTCTACATAATGAGCTTTCTATCTTATTTTTTTAAGTTTCTTTTTTTTCTAGTTGTCTCTACACTCAACATGGGGCTTGAACTCATGACCCCGAGATCAAGAGTTGTGCGCCCTTCCAGCTGAGCCAGCCAGGTGTCCCTCTATCTTATTTTTATTTTTATTTTTTAAAAATATTTTATTTATTTATTTGAGAGGGAAAGAGAGTGAGGGAGAGCACAAGAGCAGCAGAGGGAGAAGCAGACTCCCCGCCGAGCAGGAGCCCAATGCGGGGCTCAATCCTGGGACCCCAGGATCATGACCTGAGCCGAAGGCAGATGCCCAACTGACTGAGCCACCCAAGAGCCCCTCTATGTTATTTTTAAAAACAATATTATATCGTGGGCATTTTCTATCTATTTATTCTTTTAATATTGTTTTGGTGTTTGCACAATATGCATTACAGTGATGAATGACTACGAGGAGTATGAATTTGGTGTTACACAGACTTGCACCACTGGTTGTGTAACCTCAAGCAAGTTGTGCCACCTCCCTATAAGATGGGGATAAATAGAGGATTTACCTTTTAGAGCTACCAAGAGGATTAAATGAGTTAACACATACAAAATCTCTAGCAGAGGGTCTGGATCTTAGTAAGGTCTTAATAAATATAAGCTATGGTGATTATTATCATTCTTTAACCAGTTCCCTCTTCTTGGACAGTTAACCTGTCAGGGTCTAATTAAGTACAAACCACATGAGAACTTAGAAGGAATTTAATGCAGGGAATTGGTTACAAAGGTGTTAGGAAAGCTGAGAAATCAAACAGAGGGAATTAGATAACCCACATATTAGCAACAGCAAGAAGACATTATCACTGTTAGATGTAAGGAAAGAGGGAAATGGCCGTGTAACCAGAACCCAGGGCCAGGGTCACCCAGTAGAAGCCAGAATCACAGAAGATCTTTCCTATGGGAGCTAGAACCATGGAGGAAATTCAGCTACTTTTGAAGATGCCACTGGAGGTGCGGGGTGGGTAGGGGTGTGTGTGTGTGGAAATTCTGGGTTCTCCCTTTCTCCCACCTTTTATCTCTTTCCAGACCCTCCCATTGGCCAAACCCATCTAGGGCCCTGGGGAACAGAGTCTTCAGGGATCAGTTTTGAGATACAGAGCAGAGCTGGGGAAGAGGATCTGGATGGAATGGATCTGATGGAAACAGACCCAGGACTAACACATTTACTATTCATTCATTCTCACCCTTCCACTCATATTTCACAACTTCAGACTTTAAACACCTCTCTCCTACAAATGCTTTCTCCTTCCCTCTAACAAGAGGAGTTGCAAATCGCACTAGTCATCATAGTCATCTTGGGTCCAAGATCTCCAGGGAAATTTCAGCCCTCCCCATTTAGTTTGGATGTGACTTCTCATGGTCTAGTGAATTCATTGTGAACCTAAGCACCAACAACATTCTTCAGATAAAATACCAGGGTAAGAAGGAGGGGGGGAAAGAGATATCAATGTTTAGCACATACAAAACATACGCATAGATCCTTCAGTCCTCATCTCTATAACCGGTCACAAAGCTATCACTGATATTTTATCACTGATGATGTATCATTTTATCATTGATATTTTATTCCATCACCCATTCCATGTTACCCTAGCCCTGAGTTAGTACCTTCGGGAGTTGGGATTATTGACTTGGTGAGAAATACCTTCATATCTGAATGATCTTAGTCCTTGTTATTCCATGGCTTTATTGGGTTACTTTAGTCTTTAATTGACCTTTAATACTGGAAAGCAGTTGTTATTCTTGAACTATTTCTCTTCTAAGTGGCACCCCAGGGATTCCCCTCTCGGTCACAGATACGGTTCTTCCTGCACCAGATGTGTAGCAGCAATGTAATTTTCTCTTGATAATTGATACCAATAATCCCAGAAAGTACAGTTGTCCTTTCTCAACCTGTCAATTCAGTGGCCTGAGGAATCTGAAATGGTCAGGTGGCATACTCAAATTCAAGGTTAATGGGACCATTATTGTATCTCCTGAAGGAATAATACTTTTCTTGAAGACCTAGGTCACAAAACCAGCAGAGCCCAAGGTTTGGGAATGGGAAAGAGAAAATTCTTGCAGTGACTATCATTTATAACAGTGAGAGGGGCCACTCCCAATCTTACATCTTAGTTAGACCCTTTAGGGTAGCACTCCAACCTTGCAGGTATTGTCTCTAGGTGGACACCAAAAAAAAAAAAAAGGTCTTTAGTAAGTCATTCTCCGTTTAACTTCTGTGTGATTGCCTATGTGATAAAACCAGTGAATTTCATGGGCGGGAGCCTATTGATGCATTTCTATTGCTATGAAGTGAGTACTTTGGTAAAAAATAAATGTATGGAATTTAATGATGATAAATAAGATTTTCTGATGGGGTGCCTGGGTGGCTCAATTGGTTGAGCATCCGACTCTTGGTTTCAGCTCAGGTCATGATCTCAGGGTCATGAAATCCAGCCCTGTGTTGGGCTCCACGCTCAGCGTAGAGTCTGCTTAAGACTCATAGTCACTCATAGTCCATGGGATAGTGAATACTGTGGCCCCCTCCCTATATCTGTTAATCCAGAATTGAGACACTCATTACCCTAGTTACCAGAAGCATGATCACAGTTAAGCCCCCTCTGGAAATTTCCCAAGCCCATAGGAGCAACCTTGCTCAAAGTCACGCCCCTTCCCTGGGGGAAGCCTGCATCTAATACCTCGTTGATGTGGCAATACTTGGCTCCCTTTCCTCTTCAAGGCAACACAACTCTACAGGGACATCCCAACTCCAAAGTTCCCTCTGTGTTCAGGTGAGGCCTCTGTTGCAACCGTATCACAATTCAACTTCTCCCTCTGCCCAGTTCGGACTCTCTCACAGTTGTTTCTCCCAGGTGCAGTCCCCAGGATGCCTCCTGTGCACCAATCTCCATCTCAGAGTTGGCTCCCTGGGGAACCAAACACACAGTCAAACGTTCAGACTCTATGAAGTCCTCAAGGCATGCCAGAGCCTTCTTCTCAAAGGGAAAATGGTTATCAGCTCAGGAAGGCACAGCTTTGCTCCAGAACTCTATGGGACTATGCTGTAATTCTCTTCTTGGGACTTTATTATTCCACAAAACTTTGAGTACCATTAGATCTATTGGGTCACAGGCCAGAGCCACAGCCCTGATCCACTATAGAATCTGTTCTTACTCTGAGCCTCACTTAAAACTCAGTCTTACAGATTACTTGGTAGATGGGTTGAAGCATCACACCCAAGTATGGAATAGATAGCCTCTGAAATCTAAAGAAGTTCAGGAATGGTACAGATAGTTCAGTAAAATATATTAATTTTATAGATACTTAGTAATGTCCATTGTGTCAGTCACTCTGAGAGATGCAGGGAAAAAAATGAAAAGTGGATTCACCCTTCAAAGAATTTCATGTAGTCAATTGCATAGCATTATGAGCCATGACTATGGCTCCTTGTGGACAGCACCATACTGCATTTATGTATGAAGTGCTATGAGCATGCAAGGAAAGAGTAATCATTCCTACCTTGGCAGGCTGAATAGGAGGAACAGGTAATATCTGGTCATATTAAATTGAGCTGATCAGCTCAATGAACAACAAAATATTTTATTCAGGCCAAATATGAAAGGTGTTAAGATATTTCACAACTCTGAGATTTAAGCTGTTCCTAAGTATGTAATTTATCTATCAGATAAATTTGTTTTCTGGGTTTACATCCTAAAAAATGCAACAGAATTATTTCTATTTCTCCTTTATAAAAGGAGAATTTAAAAATAATTCAGATAATTTCTGATTGATCTTCAAGACAACAACAATAAATCTTCCCCATTACCACTTTCTGCTTATGGTCTGGCATTGAACAGTGATAAAGAACTATACACTTAGTTATAAATCAAGTGCTAAATGGGTGTTCTAAGTATATTATTGGACATAATAATATTGGTATCAAATTTTGAGAGCTGAGTACAGCCATTCTTTTGTCTCTTAATGATAAATCAGATGCAAGATACTCAGAACACCCTAGCATTAATTCTCATTCACTATTTCTACTGTGTGTGTGTGTGTGTGTGTGTGTGTTAGACTAGGAAGTCTTCTTAGAAATAAAGTCAGGAAGTGTTCAGTAACTTGGATCAACAGTCTGTATACGGCATCTTGTATTCATGTAAGTCAAATGTGATCAAGATTGAATGGGGGCACTTGGGTGGCTCAGTTGGTTAAATGTTGGACTCTTTTTTTTTTTTTTTTAAAGATTTTTATTTATTTATTTGAGAGAGAATGAGAGACAGAGAGCACGAGAGGGAAAAGGGTCAGAGGAAGAAGCAGACTCCCTGCTGAGCAGGAAGCTCGATGCGGGACTCGATCCAGGGACTCCAGGATCATGACCTGAGCCGAAGGCAGTCGCTTAACCAACTGAGCCACCCAGGCACCCTAAATGTTGGACTCTTGATCTCAGCTCAGGTCTTGATCTCAGGGTCGTGAGTTCAAGCCCTGCTTTAGGCTCCACATGCCACATGCAACGTGGAGTCGACTTTAAAAGAAAAAAATTGAATAATTTACATTTTCTTATTGACAACAAAGATATTTTGAACTTTCCTTACAAAAAATTAATTTCTCTGATGTCTCTTTTCTGAACTAGCGCACACAGAGGCATTTAAATGTCTTGCCTTATACTGTTATAGCTAAGATCTTAAGGTTTAGTGTATACTTGAGATGATGTTGATAGTTGATGGTGGTGTGTGTAAATAATGTATCTCTAAAACTCTTCTTGATAAATTCAAGCCTTTTTGGTTAACTGTCAGACCTGATTATTTAATGGTTGCTATTTCTCAGCCTTGTAAATTGGCAGGAGATATATCAGGTTTGCCCCTTTTTTGTTGTTCAATTGTGCTGGCTTTATTAGTGTTATCTTTGATCCAAGGTCCCTTCGGAGGCCCAATTTTAGAACATTTTGTGGGGGGGTTAGTTAAGTTAAAAGGAGATAATATAGTCTGTAAATCCATGTAACTCAGTGCCTGTAAACTTTCAGTGCATTGCTGTGCGCTAGAGGAAACTCTCAAGGGCACCATTGTCAGCTGCTCCAGGTCATGGAGCCACCTCTCATCCCTCAGCTCCCTGGGCTTCCCCTGGATAATGTGACTGTCTTATGTTGAGGTGAGGGTACTAGTGTCAGTCTGATTACAGCCACCTCATTTTATTGTGTTTTGCTTTACTGTGCTTTGCAGCTACTGTGTTTTTTTTTTTTTTACAAATTGAAGGTTTGTGGCAGCCTTGCGTGGAGCAAGTCTATGGGCGCCATTTTTCCAACAGCATTGGCTTACTTCATGTCTCTGTCACATTTTGGTAATTCTCGCAATATTTCAAACTTTTTCTTTATTACGTTTGTTAGGGTGATCTGTGATCAGTGATTATGACTCACTGAAACCTCAGATGATGGTTAGCATTTTTTGGCAATAAAGTATTTTTTAATTAAGCTATGTACATTATATATATTTTTTACATAATGCTATTGCACACTTAGTAGACTACAGTACAGTTTAAACATAACTTTTATACTCACTGGGAAACCAAAAAATTCACTTGATTCATTTTATTGTGATATTAGCTTTATTATAGTGGTCTGGAACTGAACCCACAATGTCTCTGAGGTAAGCCTGTATTACGAAATCGTGCATGAGTAAAAATCCATTCCAACTGCAAGATAGACTGATGGATTTCAATGTAACAGCATACTAAAAGTTTATTGCTATGGTTTCAGATTTTGCATTGTGACTAACCTAAAAAACCAAACACAAGGATCTGAAAAGGCTATTGAAATATTTATTTTTTCCAATTACAAATCTCTATGGAAATCAGATTATCTTCAAATATTTCTATCAAATAACATACCACAACAAATTAAATGCCAAAGCAGAAATAAGAATTTGGCTGTCCTCTATTAGGCCAGACCTTGAGGAGATTTGTAAAAATTAAGTAAGGGTTTAATTTTCTCATTACCTTTTTTTGTGTTTTTGAAAATTTAGTTATTTTTCATAAAATATGTTGTTTGTGATAATATGCAATGGGTTATTATTGTTATCTTAAAGTCAATTGACAAATATATTTAAATTCACAAATTTTATTTCTAATATGGTATCAATAGATATAACTTTCATAAAGAAAAACTCTTAGAATTGTCAGTAATTTTGAAAACACCAAAAAATGAAGAAAATGAATGTACCATGGTAACATCAACTATGTGGACAACGTTTATTAATATAATAAGGAGTAAAAATAAGTTTTGCAACACTAGTATGATGTCTGTTTAAAAGATTCAAGGCATGATGTCAGCATCATGGCTGAATAAGATGTCCCTCATCTGTGTCCCCTCCCCCAACAATAATTTGGCATCCATCCACAGACAAAAGTGCCTTTGTGGAGCCTGTGGGATCTAGCACCATACACCAAGGGACCTGGGAGGAGTCTCGCCTACCTGTGCATCAGGTAATAGACATACAGACCTCGGTTCCAGCTGTGAACACTGCCAGTGTCCGTGAACTGGCTCCAGCCCTCCTTGGCCATGATATGGAAGCCTCTTAGACAATCCCCCACAGATGGATGTCCAGGTTTCTAGTGGAGAATTTCCAGTACACTGCTAGAGGAAAAAAAAAAAAAAATATATATATATATATATATATATAAGCAAGAGAAAATGGTTTGACTTTACCTACATCATCCCTGCCTCAAGGTGACAACTTAGGGCCAAGAGAGATCTTCTTGGCCTGTGATATTTCTCATGGGGAAAAGAGAGAACATGTGAATGAGCACCTGGATTCCCCAGCTGTGTGGGATGCTCCCAAAGAAGCTCATTTCTCTCTCACCACATCCAGCATACTGAATCATGAGTTGTATGACCAGGGAGGTGGGCAAGGAGAGGCTGGGAGAACAGCAGATATGACTCCCCGAGGACATTAAAGGATGTGGATCTTACTAACTGTGTTGCAGACTCCTTCATGAAGCCTGCACAAAAGCCACTGGGGAAACCTTGCTCTCAAATCTCCCAGTTGACCCATGGGCACCCACAGCACTCTATATATGACAGACACACACACACACACACACACACACACACACACACACACAAACCCACACACACACACCATGGCCAGCTCCCCGGCGCTCCTGCTGGTGGCAGTGAAAGCGAGGTTTGGCAGACAGCTTAGTTAGCAAACACGTACAAAAGCCAGCCCTAATCTCCAGGCCAAGGAGAGACTACAAACTTGAGCTTTAGCACCACCTTTGGGAAAACAAAAGAGAGGCTGTCAGAGCTCAGGCTGGTGCATTTCAGAATAGAGAAAAGGCATGCAAGCTTAAGAGTTCTGCCACAAGAGGGAGCAAGAAACATGGAGCAGGTGTATCCACGGAAGTTCTGAGAAACCCTCCAAATCCCTGACAGGGTTGATGGAAGGTATTTCTCTCTCGAAGGCAGTTAATAAAGACTGGAGAAGGTGGCTCCTCATTCAATGTGAAGACAGCAACGCAAAGCTTCAAGGACATGAAAAATTAAGGAAGCATGACACCACCAAAGGATCACAATAATCTTCCATAACCAATCCCAAAGACAGAGAGATCGGTGATTTAACTGATAAAGAATTTAAAATAACTTTTTAAGGAAACTCAATCAGTTATAAGAAAGCACAGAAAGCAATTAAATGAAATCAAGAAAACAATATATGAGAAAAATGGTAAGTTTAACAAAGAGATAAAAATCATAACAAAGAACCAAACAAATTCTGGAGCTGAAGATGACAATGAATGAAATGGAAAAAAAAAATGCAATAGACAGCATCACCAAGAGAAAGGATTCGTCAGGAAAAGAATCTGTGAGTTAGAAGATGGGAACTTTGAAGTTATTCAATCATAAGAAAGCAAAGAAAAAAGAAAGAAATAGAATGAAGAAAGCCTATGTCACCTATGGATTCCATCAAAAGAAATAATTTGCAAATTATTGAAGTTCTAGAAGGAAAAGAGAAAGATAGAAGAGGGCAGAAAACTTATTTAAAGAAATATTGGTTGAGAACTCCCAAATCTGGGGAGTGATTTGGATATCCAGGTTCATGAAGCTCATAGGCCACCAAAGAAACTCAGTTTAAAGAGATCCTCTCCAAGACACATCATAACAAAACTGTCAAAAATCAAAGACAGATAAACAATCTTAAAAGAAGCAAGAGAAGGGGCGCCTGGGTGGCTCAGTCGTTAAGCGTCTGCCTTCGGCTCAGGTCATGATCCCAGGGTCCTGTGATCGAGCCCCGCATTGGGCTCCCTGCTCCGCAGGAAGCCTGCTTCTCCCTCTCCCACTCCCCCTGCTTGTGTTCCCTCTCTCGCTGTGTCTCTCTCTGTCAAATAAATAAAAAATCTTTAAAAAAAAAAAAAAGAAGCAAGAGAAGAGAATCTTGTAACTTACAGAGGAACCTCCATAAGGCTATCAGTAGATTTTTTTATTTTAAAAAATATTTAGAGAGAGAGAGCACGCACGCACGCGCACGATTGCACGTGAGTGGGGGTGGGGGGAGGGGCAAAGGGAGAGGGAGAGAGAGAATCCCACGCTAAGTGTGGATCTTGATGTGGAGTTTGATCCCACAACCCCGAGATCATGACCTGAGCTGAAATCAAGAGTCAGATACTTAACTGACTGAGCCACCCAGGCGCCCATATCAGTGCATTTCTTAACAGAAACCTTACTGGCCAGGAGAAAGTGGGGTGATACATTCAAAGGGCTGAAAAGAAAAAACTAGTCAAGAATACTCTATTCAGCAAAGTTAGCCTTCAAAAATGAAGGAGAAATAAAGACTTTCCCAGACAAAAGCTGAGGGAGATCATCACCATTAGACCTGACTTATAAGAAATGCTGAAAGGAGGGCGCCTGGGTGGCTCAGTCGGTTAAGCGTCTGCCTTCGGCTCAGGTCATGATCCCTGGATCCTGGGATCGAGGCCCACATCGGGCTCCCTGCTCGGCGGGAAGCCTGCTTCTCCCTCTCCTACTCCCCCTGCTTGTGTTCCCTCTCTCGCTGAGTCTGTCTCTGTCAAATAAATAAAATCTTTAAAAGAAAAAAAAGAAATCATTAAAAAAAAAAAAAAAAAGAAATGCTGAAAGGAGTTCTTCAAGCTGAAACAAAAGGAGGCACATTGACACTAAAAAGAAGAGTGCCAAGAGGTTTTCCCAAGCCCATGAGTGCAATTTAATCAAGGACTGCTATGTACCATCCCTGCTTTGTCTTCCTCTGGTCCACCTTCCACTCCTTTGTGGAGTCCGTGACCCCAAAGCATCGGGGGATGTTGGAGCTGGAAGAAGCCCGTTGCAGGCTAAGGAGTCTAGTTGACCAGCTCAGCATCATGTAGGAGAGAGAATGCTGTGTTAAAAGGCAAAGGACACCTGGGCATCCTCGTCTCAGCCCATCCAGTATCCAGCTGCCTGGCCAAGACTTTTGCTTTTTTGAGACTCAATTTCCACAGCTATGACTGAGGGGTACATAATACATGCTTGGTCTACCTCTAGGATTGTTATGGGGATGAAATGAGACAGAGGGTGTGAAAGGTATTAGTAAAGTCAAAAGACAATGAAAATATAAGGGATTATTATTAAACAGATAAGAAAAATAAAATGCAGTCATAGAAAAGTCCCCTCTACCCAAGATCATCTTCTTTTTGATTTGGTGACAGCAATTCAAAGAGCTCTGTATCTCACTCACCAAACTCTATAGAGCTTACCCCCTGGCAAAGCATTGTGTTCAGGACACAAACAATAAAAGACATAGTTATCCCTGCTCTAAAGAAACTCATCATCTAGTGGAGTAATATATTTCCTTTTCAAAAATAAAGCAGACTCTTGGATACGGTACAATGAAAGTTTGTGTACTTTTATGTATGTATGTTAGGTTCTACACAGAGTTTACAGAAAAGTAATTTAATTCATTTTAACTTTGTGTTTATAAGATGCATTCACAGATTTGAATATAGCACATTTTATAATTTGTTGTACTACAATTTTTTTAACCTATTCTACTAGTGATGGGTATCTGGTTGTTTCTTTTTCTTTTTTAAAGATTTTTATTTTATTTATTTGACAGAGAGAGAGACAGACAGCTAGAGAGGGAACACAAGCAGGGGGAGTGGGAGAGGCAGAAGCAGGCTCCCAGCCGAGCAGAGAGCCCGATGCGGGGCTCGATCCCAGGACTCTGGGATCATGACCTGAGCCAAAGGCAGACGCTTAACAACTGAGCCACCCAGGCGCCCCATCTGGTTGTTTCTAGTATGGGGCAATTGTGAACAATGCCGCTGAGAAGATCCTTATATGTGTCTCCAGGGGCACGTGTACATGAGTTGCTGTGGGGCTGGACCAGTCCAGTCATTGGCTATGGGTAACTTCAAGTTTGCCAGACAGTGTTAAACTGGGTTTTGAAGTGGTCGCTCCAATTCTCCTTCCCCCTAACAATGCAGAAGTCTTCTCCAATTGATGTTGACAGATATTAAAATGTTTGCCACTCTGACCAGAGTTCGTGGTATCTTATTGTGGTTTTACTTTGCATTTTCCTGATGTGGAAACTTTCTATATGTTTATTGGGCTTTTGGATTTCTTCTTTTACGAAATGCTTCCTCAAGACTTTGCCCATCTCTCCACTAAGTTTTCCTTTTCTTGCTGATTTGGATTGAGGATTACTTAAGAATTCTGGAACTCTAAGTGGACAGATACCTAGGAATCCTAGTACGATACAATGGGATCCAATATGATCCAGTGGGAAGAAGTTATAGTTTTGACATCTCTGAAGCCTTCAGCTATTCTTCTCTCAATATGTCACTGGGAAAAATGGACTTTCCATTATGTTTTTATTATTGATTTTCATTTTAATTGCATTATAGCCAAACCTCTGAAATTGTGGAGATTTGATTTATGAACTATTCTATAGTCAGTTTTGGTAAATATTCCAAGTGTGATGTGAAGAAGGTACATTTTGCAGAGAGTTGTTGGCAGGTCTGTGCACGTGCATTATGTCAAGTGTTTTATTCGTGCTGTTCAAATCTGTATTCCTTATTGATTTTTTGTCTGCTTGTCCTATTCATTACCGAGATGAGTGTATTAGAATATTTCATTGTAATTATAGATTTGTCTATTTATCCTTATAATTCTGTCCACTTGTGCTTTACGTATACTACAAGACCATTTTTTGTCCACTTTTGCTGTACATATTACAAGTCCATGTTATGAACCCAGTTTGCCATCACAGGCTATAGGAAGCCCCAGTCACTGATGATGTGCCTCTAGCCCAGGCATCATGAAGCATCTCCTTTCACCTCCCTTTGTAACTCTGCTTCTCTCCCTTTATAAAAAGAGGGCATCTCATTCACCCATTTCACTTCCCACAGTGCTTCTTTGCCCCTGGAGCACCAAAGGGTACTCTGAAATGTTAATTATTAATATTAATCAAGACACCCTCAATAGAAGGCAAGGCTTTACGTTTATCATTGGTTAGGCATATGTGTATTGAGAGCAGAGCATAACATTAGATAATTCTGGGATTTTTGGGGCATATAACCCAAGAACATTGAAAAAGTTGAATGACATTACATAACAAGATTCCTTCCATTTCTACCCACTGATATATGTAAACATGCTTTCCAGTTATTTACATATATAGAAGTGGAAACAGAAATAGAATTTATGCTGAATCCTGTCTCATTTGAACAATCAGTAGTATCTATCACAGATATATGAAGAAACTGAAAAACAAAAGCCCCAGCCATTTCATTAGGAAATACATAACAATTTAATATAAATATATTTAATGTAACTCAAAATTTTATGTTTAATAAATACAAAAAATTAAGGGTGCCTGGGTGGCTCAGATGGTTAAGTGTCTGCCTTCGGCTCGGGTCAGGATCTCAGGGTCCTGGGATCAAGCCCTGTGTCAGGCTCTCTGCTCAGCAGGGAGTCTGCTTCTCCCTCTCCCTCTGTTCTCTCTCTCTTGCTCTTGCTCTCTCTCAAGTAAATAAAATCTTTAAAAAATGTATAATTATGATTTAGTTAATTTTATACCAATAATAATCGCAATGATAACAACTAGGATTTTTTTTTAACAATTAGACCTTCATGGTCTCATGAAATTAAAAAATGAAAATCAACTTTCCCGTATTTTAGTTGCAGATAAAGATGATAGGGTGATCAATAAAAACCTCTGAAATATAAAGATATATTTTTATGTAAAGATATATATTTTTATGTAAAAGTCAAGGAGAAAAAAGAATGATGTAAAATGCCTGTTAAAGATGAGTGAGTTCATGTGCATTTTAATTTTAATTTTTTTTTTAAAGAGAGAGAGTGAGCAAGAGCCAGCAGGGGTGGGGAGGGGCAGAGGGAGAGGGAGAGAGAATCTTGAGCAGAGGAGCCCAACGCCTGGCTCAATCCCACAACCCTGAGATCATGACCTGAGCTGAAACCAAGAGTTCGACCCTTAGCCAACTGAGCCACCCAGGTGCCCGTTCATGTACATTTTAAACGGACAGCAATGGGAATCAAATTGTTTAGTATTTATTTTCCATTGTGTACATTTAAAAGAATGAAGTGAACCTTTTTTAAAAAAATGTAAATTCCTGTGATATGCAAGAAATAACATGATAAAACATTTTGAGGTCAACTTTTAAAAAGTGTAAAATTCTTCTAGGGTATACATGAGCAGAACACAATGAAGACCCCGCACCTTCTGCTGTGGGCATTCAAACCCTGCTGGACCCTTGAGGAACTGTGGATTTCCTGGGAAAACATTCCTCCCTTGGTAAAAGGGCTTCATTATCTTTGTGCATTTGCCACCGGGGAATTCTCCTAATACTCATCTTTATATCTAATCTAGGTGAAGGTATGCTTAAGGGCTTGATTATCCACCTAGGACAGAAGTGGTGGCACCCAGCCGCGAGTGCCCAGAGCTGGAAGTATTCTCAAGGAAATGGAATGGTGGGCAGCCCTCCCTTGTAGAGCTAATGTCTGATCGCCCACCTTACTCCTGCTGGAAAGAATAAGAAAGGAGGGAAAGATGGACAGACAGACATATTTATGAACAGACAGACATATTTATGAAATGCCTACTGTGTTCAGATATATTGCCGGCTGCTTTCCTGCACACTGTTTGATTTCTAGAACAATCCATCCTACAGATGAGGACATGGAACCTCAGGAAGACAAGTTGCCAAGTTTGTACAGCCTGTCGGTAGTGTAATTGGGACTTGATCCCAGGTCTGCCTGACATTGCCACATGCATGGCCTCAGAATTAGAAGAGGCATATGCCCCCTTGGGGAAATTACTTAACTTTCCTGAGCTCAATCTTCCTCATTGGTAAAACGGGATAGTAATAACTCTTTTGCAGGATGGTATTCACAATCGAGGGAATTAATATGTGGACATACTCAAATCCTTTACATAGGGCCTGGCCCACAAAAGGCCCTAAAGATATGATTTTAAAAAGTGTAAAATTCTTCTAGGGTATACATGAGCACAACACAGTGAAGACCCCTCACCTTCTGCTGTGGGCATTCAAACCCTGCTGGACCCTTGAGGAACTGTGCATTTCCTGGGAAAACATTCCTCCCTTGGTAAAAGGGTTTCACTATCTTTGTGCATTTACAAAATTTACAAAATAGTTGACTATTCTGGCACAAAGTTGGGTATTCTGGCACAATCCTTCTGCCAGCAAAGTGATGGCTAATATTTGGGACACAAACCCTTGTGAGTAGAGCTATCACTTGTAGGTGACAAACTGAGTGACTTGCCTTAAACCTGGAGCCCGAGCAGCTAACACTGAAGGCTGGACTTTGACTTGGGGGGTAGTCAAAGGAAAGATGGTTGCTGCCTTTCAGACCTGTCCTTAGAGCTCTGAGGCTAGTGTTTGTCCATTGCAACCCTCCCCCGCCCTCACCAAGTGTTTCCCACATCCACGTGTTGAAACAATGCAGCCCACAGAGCCCATTCAATGTTCTGTAATAGAGGATTAAAACCTCAGTGTTGTCTCACCCACAAGAGACATCCGCCTCCGCTGTTTGCATCCAGTTTTTTTATATTACAAAGTAGGTTCAGCCCAAGGCCCATCTTCAGCCTCGCTGCAGGGGGTAAGCTTGAACAAAAAATGGCAAACAGAAAAGATCTGTTTAGATATTCTGGACTGAAGCAAATCTCACTTGGAGAGAATGAGGGACTATTCATTATTTTTTATTTTTGAATCACTATTCACATAACCATTATGAATTTTGATGCATTTGTTATTTGGAGTACTTATGTGTGTGTGTGCATGTCCTACAAAAGCAAAACATGAAAAACAGCCCTCTGTGTCCAAATTTTTCACACAAGAGATGAACTTATCAAGTGGGGAGTCCTTAGGTAGCTGGATGTTCCTGGAGCCATCGGTGTCGTTTGGTGCCTCCTGGCGGCCTGTTGGAGAGGTTACTGGCACTGGCCAATCAGTTTCTCAACCCTGGCTACGTGGTAAGAATCAACATGAGATGCCAATTTAAAAGGTCTGTGGTATATTATTGAATACCCAAATAAAACGAACTGATACATATTTCTCCAAAAAAAATAAAAAATAAATAAAAGGTCTGTGGGACTTGCAGTTTCCAGTTCTGTATGTAAGCAGTTTGGAAGCCATCACACTGAACTAAACAACAAGGAAAAAGCTGAACAGACCAAAAAACCAACCCCTTTCTAGGATCCTTAAGAGAGGTGAGGACAGGGCAAACCACTGCCCCCGAGATCAGAAACTGACAGGTGAATACAGAGATAAAAACTTCATGGAGCAGAGACTCATGTGCAGAAAGTGCTGTGAGAACCAGTGCCAGGCAGGAAAACCTGAGCTGTGTAATGGATGAATTGCTGGAAGTTCAGCATAGACAACTCAGAATTTAAAACCCCAGGGGAACCCAAGTCAGAGGGGTGCCCCTACAATAGTGTGGGATTTACCTCCATGAGCCTGACCAGATTTCCACAGTAAACATCAGAGAGAAATCCTCTTGTGCTTCTGGCAGGGGTAGAGGGAAAAGGAGGCATTTTGAAATATGCTAGAGCACTCTGTTCTTAACACCTGCCCTCAGGAGAAACTAGTTAAGCAGAACCTAACCTGCTGGAATAGTATCAGAGCCTAACTGACCTAGGGGATGGGAAATACCCCACTCTGGCCAGCTCTGGCTTTCCATGCGGGAGAGCAGAAACACCCAAGGCCAAACCATTCCAGCCATCCTCTCTTACCTGCGGTGGGGGAAGGGAATGAAAACACATGTAAAGTTCATAGCCTAGAGGCATAGGCTCACTAAAAATTGAGACCCAACTGCAGGACCATAGACTTGCTTCCCCTGCCTCACACCTCACCACCGTATTACTAAAGGCTCATTTATAACAGTTCCTTTTATCTGGTACTCTATGTCTAACTACCAAGAAAAAATTACAAAGCATACCAAAAGGCAAAAATTTGAGGAAACAGAGCAAGCATCAGAACTAGACATGACAGGGATGTTGGAATCATCAGATTGGCAATTCAAAACAACTATGATTAAAATGCTAAGGGATCTAATGGATAAAGTAGACAGCATGCAAGAACATATGGGCAATGTAAGCAGAGAGACAGAAATCCTAAGAAAGAACCAAAAAGAAATGCTAGGGATACACAAAAAACCCACTATATAGAAATGAAGAATGCCTCTGATGGGCTTAACAGACTGGACATATCTGAGGGAAGGATCTCTGAGCTTGAGAATATCTCAGTAGAAACCTCCCAACTGAAGAGCAAAGAGAATAAAGACCGGAAAAATAGAACAGAATAGCCAAGGATTGTGGGGTAACTACAAAAAGAGTAACACACATGTAATGGGAACACCAGAGGAGAGGAAGGGGAGAAAGAAACAGAAGAAATATTTGAAACAATAATGACCGAGGATTTTCCCCAAATTAATGTCAGAAACCAAACCACAGATGCAAGAAGCTCAGAGAACACCAAGCAGGATAAATGAAGAAGAAGGAGGAGAAGGAGGAAGAGGAGGAGGAGGAGAAAAAGAGGAGGAGGAGGAGGAAGAGGAGGAGGAGGAAGAAAAACCCTATACCTAGCCACATCATTTTCAAATTACAGAAAATCAAAGATAAAGAAAAAATCTTGAGAGAAGCTAGGGGAAAAAAGATAAAAATTACACCCAACTTCTCTTCAGAAAACTTGCAAGCAAGAAGAGAATGGGATGAAATATTTAAAGTGTTGAGAGAAGAAAACCACCGACCTAGAATTCTGTTTCCTGTGAAATCATGCTTCAGAAAAGAAGAAGAAATAAAGGCTTTCTCAGACAAAAATTGAGGGAATTTGTTGCCAGTAGACCTACCTGGCAAGAAATATTTATTTTTTAATTTTTAAGATAATTTTAACAGATTTATTTATTTATTTGAGAGAGAGAGAGAGAGAGAGAGCGCGTGTGCACATGCGCGCACAAGTGAGCACTGGAGGGGGGGCAGAGGGAGAGGGAGAAGGAGAGAAGCCGACTTCCTGCTGAGCGCGGTGCCCCACATGGGGCTCCATCCCACAACCCTGAGCTCATGACCTGACCCTAATTCAAGAGTCAGACGCTTAACCTACTGAACCACCCAGGTGCCCCTAAGAAATGTTTAAAAAGTTATTTGGAGAGAATGAAAGTAATATAGGTCAGAAAGTTGGATCTACATTAAGAAAAGAAGTCCGTCGAAGTATTATGTAAAGGCAAAATGCTTCTGTTGTTCTTATTCTTAATTGATCCAACAGATAACAGTTTGTTCAAAATAATAACAATAATGTATTCGATTATGAATGCTCATGTATATTAGATATGTACATATATGTGTGCTTATATAGAAGTGAAATGGTATATGGGGTCTCTCTGTACCATCCTCTAAAGTTTGCTGCAAACCTAAAACTGCCTCCACAAAAGAAAGTCCTTTTAAAAAAAAGTCTATGGTAGGGATGGACATTAATATTGTTAAAAAACACCACAAAACTTCACAGGTTATTTTCAAGTGCAGCTAGGGTTGAGAACCACTGTGCTAAGGGGATTTCATGTAGAATTACTAATTGATGGACTTTTTTGATTGATTCACTTCACAGAATATTACTGAGCTCCTATTAGATGCTAAGCACGTGATAAGAGATAATGAGGGAGAAAAGGGCCAGTCTCCTATCCTCATGTATATGACAGATATTAATAAAATAAGTACACAATTCTCTAGTAGTTATTATAGCTAAGAACAGGCAACCTGAGCTCATCTAGGGGTTAGCAAAGGCTTACCTGAGGAATTGACTTTTGAAGTGAGATCTGAAGAGTTATTGGAGTTAACTAGGTCAGGGTGATGCACCCAACTGCCCAACTAACTGCAAATGGCCCATGTAGTTGGAGGTAGGCCTTCCTAGATCTGACCCTGGTCTCCTCTCTAAGTGGTGGACAAGCATATCCTTGGATGACCAAAGATGATTACTTATTCATTTCATTGAGAAAACATTAAAAGTAGGAAAGTGTTGACTCCAGGGACAAAGGGCTGTGAGTGAAGAAGTTAGGGGAGGAAGACAAGAGGGAACATGGAAAAGCAAAGAAATGAAACTTTTTAAAAAGGGGCCATATTTTATCAGCTGATTGGCAAAGGTGGATAATACACAGTGCTGTTGAGAATGGAAATTCTTCTCTCTGATCCAGCAAATTCACTCATAGGAAGTTACCCTGGAGAACTGTGGGCATAGGTATGTGGAGAGTGAGAGTCCAGCAGAGAAAGAAAGCATGGCTGCCCTTAAACAATAGGATCCTAGCCCCTCTGGAGGAGAGGTTTCTTTTTGAGAGAGGAAGAGTAAGTATTGTGTGGGAGGTTGTCAGTGACTGAATTACCATTGATCACCCCAGGTGGGATTATGTAAAAGCAGGTTCATGTGTAGAAAAATTTCAATATCACAACCTGTCCCATCCTTTTAATTCAGTTGAATTCAACATTCTTACCGAGTACCTGCTGATCCAAGGCTTTGGTGGGGATGAAAAACTGTAGTATAATGAGAATGGGTAACACCTTGCACCTTGCTCCCAGGCAGTGCCGTCTAGAAGGGAAGGCTGGCATGTTACAAGTTCAAATACAGTGATTATAATGAACTACATATCATATTATAGGTATAAGAATGTGTGTTTAAAAGTGTTATGAAAAGAAAGAAAAAGCACAATAAATTGCAATTGGAGAAATGTGTGAAGAAGTTTCCCCGAAGACATGTCATTTGAACAAATTTTAAATAATTAATTAGATTTTCTTAGATTTGGCATAGGGGTGGGGGAGGGAGGCCCTTCTGCTTCAGAAAAGAATTGCACAAGGCTTTATTTATTTGATGTCTTTACTGAGCACACATTGAGCATGTTGCTAGGTGCTGGGTAGGACACAGAAGTATGAGAACTTCGGGGCACCTGGGTGGTTCAGTTGGTTGAGCGACTGCCTTCGGCTCAGGTCATGATCTTGGAGTCCCAGGATCGAGTCCTGCATTGGGCTCCCTGCTCAGTGGGGAGTCTGCTTCTCCCTCTGACCCTACCCCTTCTCGTGCACTCTCTCACTCACTCTCTCTCAAATAAATAAATAAAATCTTTAAAAAAGAAAAAGAAGTATGAGAATTTTCCACTATGAAAACAAGACAAAACACATCACAAGAATAAAAAGTATGATGTCAATATTATCAGCAGGATCCAGAGATGGGGCAGAACCATTGTCCAAAATATTTGCAGCACAGTGGAAAGAAGCCTACTAGGGGCCAAGGGAGAGATGAGAGGTACATTCTTACCACCCCCTTTCCTCAGTCTTCCAGACTAAAAAGTACTATTATTTCTTTTTCTTTTTTTTTTTTAAATATTTTATTTATTTATTTGACAGAGAGAGACACAGCGAGAGAGGGAACACAAGCAGGGGGAGTGGCAGAAGGAGAGCAGGCTTCCCATGGAGCAGGGAGCCCGATGCAGGGCTCGATCCCAGGACCCTGGGATCATGACCTGAGCCGAAGGCAGATGCTCAACCAACTGAGCCACCCAGGCACCCCAAAGTTTTATTATTTCTTAATGCTATATGAACCATACCTGAAAAAGCTTTGGCAAAAAATTCAGGCATAAAGAGTAAAAGAAAATCAAAGCCTCTCTTTACCACTTCCAACTCCCCTCCGATCCCATCTCTCTCCCCAGATAGAACTACTATTGCCAGTTTGGTGCAGATTCTCCCAGAACTTTATCTATGCCTTTATGTACAAAGAGGTACATACACAAATATATAGTTGGTTTTTTGTGGATTTTTTTTTTTTTTTTTGGTCTCTGTGTGTTTTATATAAATGATTCTGCACATTTCTTCAACTCTTATTTTTCACTTCAAGATATTTAGGGAACTTCACATGTCAGTCTCTTTAGATACACTTCATCATTTTAAACTAGTATTCCATGGTATGGTGCATCTTAGTTACTTAACTATTCCCATCTGATCAACCATCAAATGGGTAACCTCCATTAAGGTTCTACCTAATTTTTACAACAACAACAAACCTCAGTCTGGGTTTAGTCAATGGAGCCCTGTCTTGAGCCATCACTGTAGAGAGTCATAACCCCACCACTGATTCCAAGATCTGAATCAATGAACAGATCCAGGATGGAAGGGAAGCTGGGGACCCTTGAAGAAGAACCCAGCAATGGCACTACAAGGGTGAACTGAGAATCTTATTCTAACCCTTCCCCAAAGAGATTGGTGGTCTTTGACTAAGTAACTATACACTGAGAGAAGAGAAATAGCAAGAGCTTGACAGCCCCGGTGGTCTGTCAGTGAGGGTGGGCAGCCTCATGCACCGGTGCCAGGGAATCAATGGAATAGATATGAATCAATCTCATAGAGGCTCATTAGCACATGAATTTTAAGGATGTTCAAAGATGTTTGGGGTGGGGAAGGGAAGACTAGATAGATCTATTTGCATCACTTCAAAGGAAAGAAATGAAGATCAAAACAAAATACCCATTTTACCAGGCTGAGTGGTAAGTTAATACTTTGTTTATGGGATAGAAATCAGTGTTTGCCCTTTGACCCAGCAAACTTACTTTTAGAAATTATCCCATAGAATTGCTCTCACATGTATGTAGAGAGAAAGCAGAGAGTGAGAGAAGCTGGTAAACTTCTGTTTTATTTAAATCATGGAATTAACCTCTGAGGTAAGGTGTTTTGAAGTTATCCAGTAATTACTTTCCAAGTTGAAATTGACACACTTAGAAATTGGCAGAATCTTCACTCTGGATCCCTAATCCCTGGAGTGAGAGCTATTATGGTGGGAAAACCCAGACCTCCCCCTTTTTACCAAATCAAAGAGTAATACTACATCCCTGGAAGAACTACAGCAATTAGCCCCAATATCAAAACCCTGAAAGATTCAGGAGTGATGACTTTTATCACATCTACAATTTACCTGACAATGTGGCTGATGCACGGTTTAGAAGAACTTGGAGAATGGAATGACAATAACTTTAATTGCATCTGCTTTTACAGATGTTGTCTCTTTTGTAGCCCTTTGATATGTCATTATCAGTTTAGCCAGGGCTTCTTTCTCCATCCCAATAAACAGTGACATCAGAAGCAGTTTGCTTTCACATGGCAAGGACTGTAGAATACTTTCAACATCTTGCCTCAGGCTATCAGCTCCGTGGTTTCGTTTTTTCAGTCTTGTACTTAGAAACCTTGATCATCTCACCAACCCATAGGACACAGTACTGGTCCTCTATACTGATGTTATTGTGCTAAGAGGGCCTGATAAAGCAAGAAAGAGCAGGCATCCCGGCTGAGTTGGGAAGACACTTGCATGCTGAAGGTGGGAGCTACAGCCCAAGAAAAATCAGGGAATTACCACATCAGTAAAGTTTCTGGGGTCCAGTCATCTGAATTATGTTGGATGCTTGCTCCAGAATGAAAGACAAGTCTCTTTATCTTGTGCCCCACTATGATCCTGACTGACATAAAGTACTTTATAGGACATCTTTGGAGAAGCAAAAGCTTGCCAACTTTGAGTGAGGCCCAGAGAAACAGAACACTTCTCAAGCTATACTAGGCTGCAGTGAAGGTAATCTGTCCCTAGCCTTTCTATTTTTTTTCTTTTAACATTTAGCTTTTTTTTTTTTTTTTTTTGGTCAAAACGTCCCTCAGTCATTGTAATCTATGACGTTTAAAAGTCGTTAAAATTTCACATATTAAACCACGTTGGGTAGAGAGAAAAGGCCTTCAGAGGTTACTTAAAATAATGAGTTAACAGTGCAAATACTGGGTTGCTTCATGAGAATATCACCATGTGCTTCTATGCCCCCTTCAAAGAACAATTTTAAAACACTCCAGTTTTAACACAAACAGAAGATAAATACCTACGAAGGCAAACAAATTCTGCAGCATTCCATACAGATTTCGAGCCCGGCCGATGATTCACAACAGGGATCCACGAGGCCACGGTCCGTGTCACAGGGGCAGTTACCGTCCTCCCCCACTTGGTCTCCACAGCAGGCTTCTGAGGCGCAGATGCCACGGGAAGCTTGGGACCTGGGCCGCTCCACCGAGCCCCCTGCCGTCTAGCTCTCGGCCCCCTAGCCTTTCTAACCCAGAACATTCCATGGTGTTCTAAGTGTGTGTGGCAGATCAGGCTGTGTGGAGCCCAGAGCAAGCCTCCACATGAGAGGTAGTATGAAGGCTACTATAAACATGGCCTAATAGACATGTTTCCATTACTGCAATTTACTTTTGATAGTACTACATGATTTTTGTTGTTAATATATTTTTTTTAATTTTAATTGTGTAGGGGTGCCTGGCTGGCTCAGGTGGTTAGAGCATGCGACTCTTGATCTTGGGGTCCTGAGTTCAAGCCCCCTGTTGGGGGTAGAGTTTACTTAAAAAAAAATAAAATGATTTTTGAAATTGGGTAAAATATAGATAACATAAAATTTACCATTTTAAGTGTACAGTTCAGTGCCATTAAGTACATTCACATTGTTGTGCAACCATCACCACGATTCCAGAACTTTTTTCATCTTGCAAAACTGAAACTCCATACCCATTAAAGGATAAGTCAGCCTTCCTTCCTCCACCCAGCCCCTGAAAACCACCATTCTATTTTCTGTATCTCTGAATCTGACTGCTCTAAAGTACCCCATAATTTTAATTTCGTTATTTTTATAGTATCTTTGCTCTCTAGGAAGCCAAATGTTTCCTAGTGCTCTTTAAAAAGATTTCCTGGACACTTTTGTATGCTTGATATTCCTGTTGCATTTTTGAGTCAGTTTACCAACTTTCATACATAAACTCAGATGGGATTTTTGATATTGCACTGAATCACCATTGTTAAGGTGTGACAATTTAGGTTTCAAAAAATATAATTTATTAAAACAAGTTAAGTCTATTTTAAAAAAGTCACGAGACTTTAATGACTTTAAATGGAGAATTTCTTTTATTTTCAATAAATAGTACCATACTTAGGTTAATTTTATTCAGGTGAGAAAAAATTTTAACTGTTTGAAAACTCAGGATGTTTTCCTTATACCCACCCAGAAGGCTAAGACTCCTTGTGTGAAATTTTTTTTTTAAGATTTCATTTATTTATTTTAAGAGCGAGAGAGAGCGCGGGGAGAGGGGCAGAGAGAGAGGAAGCAAACTCCCTGATGAGTGTGGAGCTCGATGTAGGGCTCGATTTCACGACCCTGAGATCAGGACCTGAGCTGAAATCAAGTCAGACACTCGACCAACTGAGCCACCCAGGCTCCTCTTCTGTGTGAAATATTAATGAATAGGCTCATGGCACTTTCTGCTCCTCCAATACACGGTGTTAGTGGAGGAAGGGTAGGGGCTGGACTTTAAAGACTGAAGTTAAAACTTCAGGAGTTCAAAATAGATTTGCATCAGACAGCCAAGCATTCCTATCTGTGTTTTAACCATCTTATACCATAAAAGTATTTGACTATCCCCAAATTCCATCCATCGTATGTCACCTAGCCACGGGGAGAGATTTGTTGATCTCACAAATGCCGTAATTTAATATGGTGTGTGGAATCTGTGGAGCACAGTAGCCCTAAAGTTATTGTCTCATACTTGCACTCTCTTTGATGGTAAATACACATCTTCAGTACACTTTAAAAATTACATCTAAGACCATGCAGCTTATAGTGTGGTGTGGGTTCCAGAAGACGATCCATTAAAACCCTACCAACTTATGTATGGATGTGTCCCATTCAGCTCTCCTAACCATAGGCAAACAGCTTATTTCATGTAGTACAAAGACTGGAGAGGGTGACCTAGAAGTCAAAAAATTTACTCCTGGGCGCCTGGGTGGCTCAGTCGTTAAGCATCTGCCTTCAGCTCAGGTCATGATCCCAGGGTCCTGGGATCGAGCCCCGCATCGGGCTCCCTGCTCCGCGGGAAGCCTGCTTCTCCCTCTCCCACTCCCCCTGCTTGTGTTCCTTCTCTCACTGTGTCTCTCTCTGTTAAATAAATAAATAAAATCTTAAAAAAAAATTTACTCCCCTTACTGAGAGTAGATGAGGATAAACTGAACACATGGACAGAGTTCCTCCTTAGATTGAGTGGTAGAATTTCCTATTGGAAATTTCCTGGATTAATAACCAGATCAAAGTCCAATGTATTATAGTTCTGTTTTTAGAAGCATCCTGAGTTCAGTCATTTTGATGATGGTTCTTCTATGTGGCATAGAAAGTTGAAAGAAGGCTTCTCTGGACGGCATTCTAATAGTATCAAATTTGAATCAACTACTTTGTATGTTGCAGTTTTCAAAAAGTATATGTAACCAACTACATGCCTAACAGGAAAAACATTTTTTTTTTTTACAACATACATTAGAAAAAACATTCCCCTCTCCTCCTTACTTTATAGATGGAGCATATGCTTATAGTTTCTTTCTAAGATAATTTTTATCTGAGTTTGATAATTTTACATATATAAAAAAGAAATGGAGTTACGTCCTGGATATAAAGGCTGAGTGGCTTACTCTGTGTTACTTATCGTTACTAAAGACGGGTTGGGCAGTTAGGATGTGCCCCCTGAGGTGATGCTGAGTGAGGTACGCAGCACCACACATGAGGTACGCTTGTCTCAGAAAAAAGACTGAACCTGAATCTAACCAACCAGCGGATCCAACAACATGTTAAACAACTTCAAAAATACAATTCGCCTAACGTTATCCTTATGCCAAAGAATACCATCCCTTTTCAGATTATTGGTATACGTGATTGAACTAGTTCCAGAAAGCTAAATATTTACACACTCACCATAGTGAGCAGGAATTCGTCTTACTGCACTTTGACCAGAATTGCCTGTAATAACCCATTTTAAATTATGTATACTATTTGAATTAGGCAAGATAGTACTCGTTATTGCATTAATTTGAATACAAATGAGGTCACGTGTATTTTTTGCTTATCGATTAGCTGTTTTTTTCTTTTTTTTAGAATTGTGTATTCATACTTTTTGCTCATTGTTCTGTTTGATCCTTTCTGGTGTTCTTGCTTCTACACATGGGGTAGAATCTTTATTTGATAAAGATATTTACCCTTTATCAAATTTGTTGCAGTTTTTCCAGCTTCTAGTTACTCTTTTAATGATGTTTATAGTCTCATGTAATTTTAATGTTACTAAACCTGCTTCCACTTTCCTCTGAGTTTCTAAAATTGCTCTTTAGACTTGGGAAATTATTCCCCAATTAGAGAGATATTCTCCTGATAAATGGAAGCTGATAGATATGCAACTCTACTTTTTTCTATTTATGGCTTGATGTTTATATATTTAACTCTTCAATCTACCTAGACACCTTTTGGCACAAAGTATAGGATCTAAATTATTTTTTCCCAAATAACAACCCTGTGGCTTGAACACTATATTGAATACGTAATTATTAGTATGTAAAGTTATAATGTTATCAAGACCTGATGTTCCTTCTTTATTGCCAATCTAGAAAGAGCAATTCTGCCAAAACCTGAATTGCTTTGGTCTTGATATATTTTTGCTCAATTTTATTGTTTTCTTTGAGGTAAAAATGGATGCTAGCTTTTTCTTCCCTTATGCTCCTGATTAACAAAGAAGAGATCGACTCATTTACATTTTATATTAGTGAATATTTTGCCTATTTCATATTTTGCAAGCTATTATCATTTAATTTTCACTAAGAGCAATACATTTTGATTTCTGTTTACATGCACTATTCTAAAACTAGGAAAGCCAATTTCTTAAATTACTACAAGTGAAATCCTGACTGATTCTAGTTTTAAAATGTACTCCTAAAGAGAAGTTCAAAAATATTTTAAAAAATCAATTCACAAACAGAGAAAATAAATAACACTCACATGTCTGTTGAGCTAATGAACCATGGAGAAATAAAGACGAGGTAAATTTTGTCATGGGAGGAAGGGGAGAAGAGGACCACCCACTGGAGGACAGCATCAGAGTGGGTTGGCCAGACATTCCACAGAGAAGCCATGAAATCTAATGAAAACCCAGCAAGGCTGGATTTTGGTGTGCTACTGGAATATGTTTTTTAATATATTTAAAACCCAAACAAAAACATTGTCTGCTTCTAGATACATCACTGGGTTTAAATATATTAAATGATGCCAAAAAGGAATACAGTTTGCCCCCATTATCCAAAAGTAGAGCATTCCTATGATACCTTTGGTAAGCCGAAATGGCATAAAGTGAAGAAGCAATTGCCATTAATTTATACCGAAAATTTTTTTTAGTGTTCCCACACCCAAAAAAATAACCTCTCTTAGGCTTCTCTGATACCTTAGGACATATCTTGTTAACAGATGCACAAAATAAATTGAGATAAAACACAAATACTCAAGAATACAGTTGCAATGTGATGGCTTGATGCTGATACTGTGTGCAGTTCCCAGGGAAGCAGCTTGGGGGCGCCACTCTCACTGTTCGGTGCCTGCTGCCTCGGTAACAGCTCACTGCAAAACGCTGAACACGCTATTTTCACTCCGCCTTATTCACAGAAGCAAAAATCCTCCCCGGATTTCTTTCAGTTAATGAAAACAGGCACTAATGTAGGTCTCTCGCAAGAGCAAAGTGTCATAATGCAAACTTTCGAACAGTGGGGATACCTGCCAAGTTTATACGAGTCTTACAGACGTTCCTGCACGGCAGAATTGAGCGCTGAAAAAGTAGCCCGGAGGCAACAGGTGCTAGGATTGAGTAGAAAACTGATCTATGGGACGCCTGAGTGATTCAGTGGGTTAAGCGTCTGTCTTTGGCTCAGGTCATGATCCCAGCGTCCTGGGATCGAGTCCCGCATCGGGCTACTTGCTTAGCAGGAGCCAGCTTCTCCCTCTGCCTGTCACTCCCCCTGCTTGTGCTTGCTCTATCTCTCTGACAAATAAAATCTTAAAAGAAAACTAATCTATGAAGATGGCAGAGTTGTGCTATGAATTGAATTATTACTACATTATTAAAATATTTCACTTTTTGCACATCTGCCATTTTGAGTTCATTCTTCTACGAATTAGTAAACAAATAAGCCAAATTGTTTAAGCTAAACCGAACCACCTTTTCAAAGGTAAGAGCAGAAAACATTCAGAACTGCTGAGGGCCCACTGCTAGCTAGACCAGAATGTGTTAAATTAAAGCTAAATTTAAACCTGAACTTTAGTCTACCATGATTTGTAATAAATATGAAGTGTTTGTATTGACATTATATTTTATGTTTTCTCCCCATGGGGAAGAAAAAGACCCATAAATGTGTGTTATTTATTTATTTATTTATTTAGTAGGCTCCACACCCAATGTGGGGCTTGAACTCACCACCGGAGATCAAGAGTTGCATGCTCCACTGACTGAGACAGCCAGACGCCCCAAATGTGTGTCCTTGAAAGCAGAGAGTATAACATGTGCTTTATGATATTGGCATGATTCGTCGCTAAGGGTAGAGCTAGCCTGGGAAGAAAATAGAAAGATCTGGAACAACCTATGCTTTCACTGGACATGGAAAACATCTCCACAGATTCCTGCTGTTAGCAGGATGATGGATCATTCCATGACAATGCCTCGGGTCTGTCTAAATATTGGACCAAGATGGGATTGGCCTTGCAGATACGCAATGTCAGTACACAGTCTTCAAATGTCTGCTGTGCTATGGGTCTCTCCCAAGCCGCTGCAGTCAACTCTTGGGGTTGCTGCCTGTGTAGGTTGCACTTTGCAAGTGAACCTACAGTGGTGGAGCACTAACCCCTGAATATTCCTGCTTCTGGCCTAGCCCCCCACAAGCTCTCCTATGTACTCACTAAAGAGCATTTCAGAGGGGGCCCATAGTTTATGGAGGAGGTGTCTGGAAGGTCTCTTACACATTAATTTATACTTGGGGAAAAAAAGAAAACATTTAGGAGAACCACAGCTACTTTTGTGCAAAATAAATTTTTTGCATAGGAAGGACCAAAATGTCCTTTTTAAACAATAGATTCTTTTGCAGCTGAACTTCTAGACCCAAATCTTTAGGGCTTTGAATTACACTTGAAAAATGAGCAAGAACAGAGGGTAAAAGATAATTGTGCAGTTGTGGAAAGGACTGATAACAGAGTTTCAGCTCCCATGAGTCAGTTTTTAACCTGTGATCTTGGGCATGTCACTTGACTTATAAACAGAAGAGAATAAAAAAGTTAATGTTAAAGCAGATATATGCAAAATAAAAAAAAAAAAGCAGATACATGCAAATACTAATATATTCAATAGCCCCTTATCCTCTATATGAGAAAATCATTTTCTTAATAATCAGTAATAATAATTTTCTCCATTTGTTTTTAGTTTTACAGCTATTTAAAAAGAACTGATACAAATTTTATGATATTTCAGGTATGAACTAAAATTTGCACTTACTGACCAAAATATTATATCTCAGGACTGGCACACTGTTTCACCGTTTTCAATTTTAAATACAAGTAAGAGCTCCAAGAGGTCACAAAGAATAACAGAATTGAAGTAACTCAGGCTCTGCTTTCTCATCTTGATACTATGTGCCATCATTGCTTAGGTCAAATCTACTATCTAAATGCAGGGATATGTCATATCACCAGTGCTAAAGGCACACACTGCGCCAAAGGGAGCTTGAACAATTCTGAACAATCTGAATTTAATCTCAAAACGGAAGTGCATAGCTGAGTGTGTCAGGGGCCAATGGTATAATTGGGAGTTCTCCAAATTAGCCTCCACACAGAGCACGATGCTTACCAAAGTGTAAGTGCTAAACAAAACTGCTCATTCAAAGCTTATATGTATATTCTTAAAACTCAACAGTATTCACTGCTACTCTAGAATGTAGACCAACAAAATATTGTTTTTTCCAGGGGGGAGTTTTTTTTTTTTATCTTTTTTTTAATCAGAATTGTCAGAGAGTAGTAATAATAAAAAGCAGATCAACTTTCAGCCAGTTTTATTATTATTTTTAAACTCTCTTTAATGTTCCTCTATTGCTTGCACCAGGGATAGGCTTTCCTTGCCCTTGGTAATCCACCCTCCCTGGTCTCTTGCATTTTGCCACTTCAATAGTGAGATAAGCACCTACTACCTCACTCTCACCTCCCCAGAACCTGTCATGGCCCAGGCCTGGCATTCACAGACGGCCTTATATTTAGAATTTAGATGTATCATTTAAATGAGGCTTTTCTTATAGTCACAAAGATAGACCAACAAGAATGAAAAAATGATTTTTTATATGCTCTTCTGGTCCCAAGATTATGGCTAGATGGGTAGCAAGGTCACCAAGAATAATTGAAGATTGCCAAGGACTAGTTTTAATGTGTTTTGAAGTCTGAGAAGTCTGACATTTAGAAATAAATAAGAAAACAAGAATATCTAAAAGCATGCTTTCTTTTAAAAAAAGGAAGATGTTCACCTTACAATTTTTAACTTGTGCCATTCACTGGACTTCTATATGTAAATTAATATTGTTAAAAATTCTGAAGTTATCTTGTGAATAGCACAAGTATAAAGGGATTGTGTATTTAGGGTGTTTTAAATGCATTATTTTTTATATGTAAATGTTAACATGTGCCACAATTTTACAACTATTTTGTCATTTCTACAAATGACAAAGTAATAGATGTAGCTGAGCCTGTTTGCACTGTTGGGGTTTCCCATAGGAGCCCAATCCTATGGGTGCTCCAGGATGCAGGGCTTTTAGTGCTAAAAGTAGGACAGTCCCCTCCAGGCAAACCAGAATTATTGGCCACCCTATACAAGCCCTTTAGAGTATAGCACATTCTGATCTTACAGGATGGCTGGTTCCTCACTGGCTGAGTCTGCAAATCTTTTCTGAAGAGGAACAGAAGCTACCCATTCCCCCTTTATGCTGAAACAGGCACTCATACTAGGAGCATTCAGCCTAAAATCATGATGCCTCCATACACAACTGCCCACTCCTCCCAAACTAACCTCTCTTTAACTCAAATTGAGCATTTATCTGATGACAACAACAAATGCAATTATGTAATATCCCTTATATAAATCATAGTAGAGTGTTTTATAAACTAAAACCAAGATGAATGTAGAAATCTTACAATTTTTTAGGACCTGGCAAAGATTTAGCTTTCTCAAAATCACCTGGAGGCTGCTGCCACGCCTATGTGGTATAAATTTAGAAAACCCTAGATATGGGGTTCCAAGGCTGAAATTTGAAGTATCTAAGACAGTTGAAAGATACAGACTTTTGAATATATAATTAAATAAAAGCTTTGGAGAGTATATGGTCCTGCTAAAACTGTGCACTGTGTGAGTTAAATAACTAAAAAAATCAATACACAATGTTACTGACAACCAAGCTATTGTATTGTGGAGGTTTTGTGCTGAAACAGATAGTAGTAAAAGAGAATGATGGTGTTTTTCATGCATCATGTGCTGCCCTCCAACCAATGGCATGATCTGGGGAATCCATAACTAATGATTTATGGCACAACTCAAGCCTTGAAATGAAGTCATTTGTGATCACTTTTGATCAACATCTTTGCCTGTTTGTTATTTAAAATGCAATAAAAGACTTCTAGACCTGAAAGATAATCACCCATGTTAAAAGAATAAATGGGTTACAGAAACTTCATTAACCACCACTTAAAACTTCCTTTCGCAGCACCAGTAAGATTTAAATTGCAAGGTCAGTCAAAACAAAGCCAATTGTAGTTTATGAATGATTGGAAATGGATCAGCTTTGCCAAGTGGAGAGCCAAATAAGAAACTCCCACCACAAGCAAGGGTGTGGTTTGAACATGCTCATCAGCGATTGTGGAAAGGTAAGGTGGGACAAACTTGTTAGAGGGCAATTTGGCCCTAAATACAAAGTTTTATGTTTCTTTGTTTTTGAAGATTTATTTATTTATTTGAGAGAGAGAGAGAGAGAGAGAATGGGGACGGGGGAGGAGCAGAGGGAGAGGGAGAGAGAATCCCAAGCAGACTCCGCACTAAGAACGGAGCCCTACTCGGGGCTTGATCTCGTGACCCTGAAATCAGGACCCCAGCCCAAACCAAGAGTCAGACACTTAACTGCGCCACCCAGGTGTCCCGCTAATACAAAATTTTAAATACAACGTGTCTGATGGAGCAGGGTTATTTCTAAGAATTTTGTTCACAGAAATATTGGCACAGATTTACAAAGATCTATAAACAAGAAAAGCTTATGCTGAATAGTTATACTATTTGTGATGGTGAAAAGTTGACCATCTAGATGTTTAACAATAGTGTTAAAAACCTTATTGTAGATCCAGGGGCACCTGGGTGGTTCAGTTGGTTAAGCGTCCCACTCTTGATCTCAGCTCAGGTCATGATCTCAGCATCATGAGATCCAGCCCCACGTTGGGTTCTGCTGTCTGCTTGAGATTCTTTCCGCCTTCCTCTCCCTCCCCCTCTGCTCTCCTCGCCCCCCCCCCCCCCCGCTTGCATGCATGTTCTCTCGCAAATAAATAAATAAATAATTTATTGTAGATCCATACTGAAGAATACTATGCAGCCATCCAAAGGAAGTAAATAGATCTATATGCATTGACTTGGAAATAAGTCTGGGATATACTGGGGAAAAGAGAGCAAGTTGCCGAGCAGCATGCATAGTATAATTTTATTTTGTGAAATAAATTCAGAAAAACAATCTGAATACACATTCATATGTATGCTCATAAATAATTCAGGAAACACTATATTCAGAGCAAACTTAAGAGTGGTTAGTGTTTGAGAGTGGGAATGTTTCATTTAAATTTTTTAGGATGTACTTACTTTTGTTTTTTTAAGGCAGAATTTCCTTTTTCTTTTTCTTAAAAACTAGGGAACATGTCAGTTAGGTCCTGACTCTGAAAATCATTGTATCTCTCCCTTGCAATAACCACATCAGAGACAAAAGATAGCAGAGATCGTATATAAAAAGACATCAAGGATCCTGCCAGTAAAATCAGGCCTCTTCACACCATCCCAGCTACAGGGACGGAAGAAAAAAAAAGAAGAGCTGTTCTATCCTGTATTTTTGGCAAGTTTTCAATTAGGTAACATATTAAACCATTTATCAAATGAAGATAATATATTATTTAAAGAATCGAAGTTATATATTTATACCTATTCATATTTCTCCATTTTAAATTTGAAGGATAAAGAATCCCTTTCCTTCTTCCTTATTTCTCACTTCCCTGGGTTTTCCCAAGCCCACATCTGTCTCTCTCTAGAATCCATTCATTTAAACTAGAATTTTTTTATGCACTTTAAAAAATTTTTTAATTCCAGTGTAGTGTTATATTAATGTCAGGTATATGATATGGTGATTCAACACTTCCATATATTACCCGGTGCTCATCATGATAAGTGTATTCTTATACCCTTCATCTATATCACCCATCCCCCCACCCACCTGCCCTCTGGTAACCACTAGTTTGTTTTCTATAGTTAAGAGTCTGTTTTTTGCTTTCTCTCTTTTTTCCCCTTTGTTCATTGTTTTGTTTCTTAAATTCCACAAATGAGTGAAATCATATGGCATTTGTCTTTCTCTGATTGGCTCACCTTGCTGAGCATTACTCTCTAGCTCCATCCATTATATATATATATATATATATACCACATCTTCTTTATCTATTCATCTATTGATGGGCATTTGGGCTGCTTCCATAGTTTCGTTATTGTAATAATGCTGCAATAAATATAGGGGTGCATGTATCCCTCTGAATTAGTGTTTTTGTATTCTTTGTGTAAATACCCAGTAGTGTGATTGCTAGATCATAGGGTCGTTTTATTTTTAATTTTTTTAAGAACCTCCATACTGTTTTCCACAGCGGCTACACCCATTTGCTCCCACCAACAGTGCACGAGGGTTCCTTTTTCTCCACAGCCTCACCAACACTTGCTGTTTCTTGAGGTTTTTATTTTAGCCATTCTCACAGTGTGAGGTGATATCTTATTGTGGTTTTGATTTACATTTCCCTGATGATCGGGGATGTTGAGCATCTTTTCATGTGTCTCTTGGCCAGAGTGTCTACTTTGGGGAAATGTCTGTTCATGTCTTCTGCCCATTTTAAAATTGGATTATTTGGTTTTGTTAGTGTTGAGTTGTATAAGTTTTTTTGTGTATTTTGGATACTAATCCTATATGGATATGTCATTTGCAAATATCTCTTCCCATTCCATAGGTTGTCTTTTAGTTCTATTAGTTGTTTCTTTCACTGTGTAGAAGCTTTTTATTTTGATGTGGTCTGAATAGTTTATTTTTGCTTTTGTTTCCCTTGCCTCAGGAGACATATCTAGAAAGATGTTGCTACAGCCAATGTCAGAGAAATTACTATCAGTCCTCTTATCTAGGATTTTTATGGTTTCAGGTCTCACATTTAGGTCTTAATCCATTTTGAATTTGTTTTTGTGTTTGGTGTAAGAAAGTGGTCTAGTTTCATTCTTCTACATGTGGCAGTCCAGTTTTCCCAACACATTTGTTGAAGAGACAGTCTTTTTCCCATTGCATATTCTTGCCTCCTTTATTGATGATTAATTGACCATATAATTGTGGGCTCATTTCTGGGCTTTCTATTCTATCCTATTGATATATGCATCTATTTTTGTGCCAGTACCATACTGTTTTGATTACTACAGTTTTGTAATATAACTTGAAGTCCAGAATTGTGTACCTCCAGTTTTGTTTTGTTTGTTTTTTTCAAGATTGCTTTGGCTATTCAGGGTCTTTTGTGGTCCCATACAAATTTTAGGATTGTTTGTTCTAGCTCTGTGAAAAATGCTGTTGGCATTTTGATAGGGATTGCATTAAATGTGTAGATCACTTTGGGTAGTATAGACATCTTAACAATATTTGTTCTTCCAATCCATGAGCATGGAATGTTTTTCCATTTCTTTGTGTCATCTTCCATTTCTTTCCTCAATATTTTATAGTTTTCAGAGTACAGGTCTTTCACCTCTTTGGTTAGATTTATTCCTAGGTATTTTATCATTTTGGTGCAATTATAAATGGGATTGTTTTCTTAATTTCTCTTTCTGCTGCTTCATTATTAATGCACAGAAATGCCATGGATTTGTGTACATTGATTTTGTATCTGTTACTTTACTGAATTCATTGATCAATTCTAGTAGTTTTTTGGTGGAGTCTTTAGGGTTTTCTATATATAGTATCATGTCATCTGCAAACAGTGAAAGTTTTACTTCTTCCTTACCAATCTAGGTGCCTTTTATTTCTTTTTGTTGTCTGATTGCTGTGGCTAGGACTTCCAGTACTATGCTGAATAAAAGTGGTGAGAGTTTGACATCCCTGTCCTGTTCCTGATCTTAGGGGAAAAACCCTTAGCTTTCTTATTGAGTATGATGTTAGCTGTGGGTTTCTGATATAAAGTCTCATGTTGAGTTATGTTCCCTCTAAACCTACTTTGTTGAGGGTTTTTATCATGACTGGATGTTGTACTTTGTCAAATGGTTTTTCTGAGTCTATTAAAATGATCATATGGGGGCGCCTGGGTGGCTCAGTCGGTTGGGCGGCTGCCTTCGGCTCGGGTCATGATCTGCAGTCCCGGGATCGACTTCCATATTGGGCTCCCTGCTCAGCGGGGAGCCTGATTCTCCCTCTGCCCCTCCCCTGTCTCATGCTCTCTCTCTGTCTCATTCTTTCTCTCTCAAATAAATAAATAAAATCTTAAAAAAAATGATCATGGTTTTTATCCTTTCTGTAACTGATGTGATGTATCACATTGATGGATTTGCAAATATTGAACAATGTTGCATCCCAGGAATAAATCCCACTTGATTGTGGTGCATGATTTTTTTTAACATATTGTTGGATTTGGCTTGACAATATTTTGTTGAGGATTTTTGCAATATGTTCATCAGAGATATTGGCCTGTAATTCTCTCTCTCTCCCTTTTTTTTAGATTTTATTTTTAAGTAATTTCGACACCCAATGTGAAGCTTGAATTTACAGCCCCAAGATTGAGTCACATGTTCTACTGACTGAACCAGCCAGGTGCCCTTGTAGTTCTCTTTTCTTTCTTTCTTTTCTTCCTTTTTTTTTTTTTTTTGTGGTGTCTTTGTCTGGTTTTGGTATCAAGGTAATGCTGGCCTTATACAATGAATTTGGAAGTTTTCTTCCCTCTTCTATTTTTTGGAATAATTTGAGAAAAATAGGCATTAACTCTTCTTTAAATGTTTGGTAGAATTCACCTGTGAAGCCATCTGGTCCTAGACTTCCGTTGTTGGGATTCTTTTTTTAATTATTATTGATTCAATTTCATTTCTAGTCATTGACCTGTTCAAATTTTCTATTTCTTCATGCTTCAGTTTTGGTAGGTTATGTTTTTAAGAATTTATCCATTTCTTATAGGTTGTCCATTTGTTGGCATATACTTTTTCATAATATTCTTTTATAATCCTTTGTATTTCCGTGGTGTTGGTTGTTATTTCTCCTCTTCCATTTGTCATTTTGTTTGAGTTCTCTCTCTCTCTCTTTTATTTTTTTGATGAATCTGGCTAGAGGTTTATCACTTTTGTTGATCTTTTAAAGAACCAGCTCCTGGTTTCATTGTTCTGTTCTATTGTTTTTTTAGTTTCTGTATCACTTATTTCTGTTCTAATCTTTATTATTTCCTTCCTTCTACTGGTTTTGAGTTTTGTTCTTCTTTTTCTAGCTCTTTTAGCTGGAAGGTTAGGTTGTTTATTTGAGATTTTTCTTAGTTCTTGAGGTGGGCCTGTTTTGCTATAAACTTCCCTCTCAGAACCATTTTTGCTACATCCCAGAGATTTTGTACCATTGTGTTTTCATTTTCATTTTCCTCCATGTAATTTTTTATTTCTTTTTTTATTTCTTGGTTGACCTATTCATTATTTAGTAGCATGTTATTTAAACTCCATGTATTTGTGGTCTTTCAAGATTTTTTCTTGTGGTTGATTTCTAGTTTCACAGTGTTGTGGTCAGAAAAATGCATGATCTATTGTGGAGAGTGTTCCATGTGCACTTGCAAAAAATGTGTATTCTGGTGTTTTAGGATGGAATGTTCTGAATATATTTGTTAAATCCATCTGGTCTAGCATGTCATTCAAAGCCATTGTTTCCTTGTTAATTTTCTGTTTGGCTGATCTGTCCATTGATGTAAGTGGGGTGTTAAAGTCCTCCACTATTATTGTATTACTGTCAATTAGTTCCTTTATGCTTGTTATTAACTGTTTTATGTTTTTGGGTGCTCCTCCCATGTTGGGTGCATAAATATTTACAATTGTTATATCTTCTTGTTGGATTGTCCCCTTTATGATTATAAGGTGTCCTTTTTTATCTCTTGTTATAGTCTTCATTTTAAAGTCTATTTTGTCCAATATAAGTATTGCTACCCTGCTTTCTTTTGACATCCATTTGCATGATAAGTGTTTCTCCATCCCTTCACTTTCAGTCTGCATGTGTCTTTAGGTCTGAAATGTATCTCTTATAGGCGGCATATAGATGGGTCTGGTTTTCTTATCCTTTTGGTCACCCTATGTCTTTTGATTGGAATGTTTAGTCCATTTACATTCAAAGTAATTATTGATAAGTAAGTATTTATTGCCATTTTGATACTTGTTTTGTGGTTGTTTTTGTAGTTCTTCTCTGATTCTTTCTCCTCTTGCTCTTTTTCATGGTTTGTTGCCTTCAGTGCTATACTTGGATTCCTTTATTTTTTGCATTTTTTTGTTATATACAAACCACTAGGTTTGTATATAACATCTTCTGCATATAGCAGTCTACATTAAGTTGATGGTTGCTTAAGTTTGAGCCCATTCTTTACTCCTCCCCTCCAACATTTTTGGTATATGGTGCCATACTTTACATCTTTTTATTTTGTGAGTCCCTTCACTGATTTTTACAGATATGCTTGTTTTTACTGCTTTTGTGCTTCCTACTTTTTTTTTTTTTAAAGATTTTATTTATTCATTTATTTGAGAGAGTGAGAGAGAGAGAGAGCACATGAGAGGGGGGAAGGTCAGAGGGAGAAGCAGACTCCCTGCCGAGCAGGGAGCCCGATGCGGGACTCGATCCCGGGACTCCAGGATCATGACCTGAGCCGAAGGCAGTCGCTTAACCAACTGAGCCACCCAGGCGCCCTTTGTGCTTCCTACTTTTTAAACTCTTACTTATGGTCTTTCCTTTCCACTCAAAGAGTCCCCTTTAACATTTCTTGTAGAGCTGATTTAGTGGTCATGAACTCCTTCAGCTTTTGTTTGTCTGGGAAACTCTTTATCTCTCCTCCTATTTTGAATGATAGCCTTACTGGGTAGAGTATTCTTGGCTGCAGATTTTTTTCCTTTCAGCACTTTGAATATATCAAGCTACTCCCTTCTGGCCCACAATAGTTCTCCTGAAAAATCCACTGATGGCCTTTGGGGTTTCCTTTCTATGTAACTATCTTTTTTTTTTCTCTCTTGCTGCTTTTAAGATTCTCTATCATTACTTTTGGTCATTTTAATTACTATATGTCTTATTTGGTCATTTTAATTACTATATGTCTTGGTGTGGACCTCCTTGGGTTGATTTTTTTGTGGGATCTTTGTGCCTCCTAGATCTGGATTTCTGTTTCCTTCCCCAAATTGGGGAAGTTTTCAGCTATTATTTCTTCAAATAAATTTTCTGCCCCCTTTTCTCTCTCTTCTTCTTCTAGGATCTCTATAAATGTTAATGTTATCATGCTTGATGGAGTCACTGAGTTCCCTTAGTCTATTTTCATTTTGCATAATTTTTTTTTCTCACATGCGCAGCTTGATAACTTTCCATTACCTGTCCTCCAGGTCACTGATTTGTTCCTCTGCTTCTTCTAGCCTGCTATTTATTCCATCTAATGTATTTTTAATTTATTGTGTTCTTCATTTCTGATTGGTTCTTTATGCTTTCTATCTCTTCATTAAGGGTCTCACTGATGTCCTTCACTCTTTTCTTAAGTCCAGTGAGTATCTTTATGATTATTACTTTAAATTCTCTATCAGATAAATTACTTATATCTGTTTTGCTTAGGTCTCTTATCATGGTTTTGTCCTGCTCTATTATTCGGGACATAGTCCTCTGTCTCCTCATTTTGTCCAACTCTCAGCATCTTTTTCTGTGTGTTAGGAAAGTCAGCTATGTCTCCTGCTCTTGAAAGTGATGGCCTTATGGAGACAAGGTCCTGTAATGCCCTGCAGTGCAGTGTCCCCTGGTGCTTCAGGGATGTCTCCTATGTGTGTTGCTGTTGTGTCCTGGCCATTTTTTCTTTCAGTCCAGTTGTCTGCAGAGTCTCTCTTTGCCTGTGGTGGACAGTGTTTGGTCCCTGGCCATGGTGAAGCATATAGTTTTAACAAGGTATACACCAGTGGGCATGCAAAATGTTTTCCAACATCCATTCTGCTGCCACTGCTGGGACTGGGGCTGCCTGGGCAGGGTGCTCAGTTTTAACAAGGTGTGCCTTGGGTTTGCACAGGGCCTGCAGCCACCACCCCCACCATGTTGGGGGGTGGGGGAGGGAGATGGCACCTGCCACCTCCTTTGTTCCTGGAGAAGTACCTCCAATGCTGCCCCTCTGGACATGCTCTGAGATGCATAAATAACTCTCTCACTCCTGTGCACTCCAGGCATTTTTCATTGCTGTTTCTGTGCTGTAACTCACAGGCTGTTTGTCATGCTATCTCTTTAAGGGTGGGGACTTCGCTTCCTATTGCCCTCCAGGCTCTCCTAGAACGGAGCTCTCTGATTTTTAAAATTCCAGGCTTTAGGTCTCATTGATTGTAAGAAGTCACAAAATTTGGTCCCTTTAGTTTTCAAAGCTAAATGTTTTGGGGTTTTGTCTTCCCTGCACAGGCTCCCTGGTGAGATAATCTGTTTCTCTCCCTTCTCTATGCCTGCAGCTTCCTCCCCCATGGACAGCCACAGTTCATTTAGTTCCCCACCATGTCTGCCCTTCTTGCCCTCTTTGATGTCACCTCTGGCTTCTTCTCTACCTTTTGTTGTGGAGTTTGTTCTGTCAATCCTCAGGTCATTTCCTGGGTTATTTACACTGATGTGTTATCTAGTTGTATCCATGGGACGAGGTGAACTTCGGGTCCTCTTACTCTGCCATCTTGGCACCCCTCTCAATTAAAGTAAATTTTAAGATATTTTAAAACAGGAAGCAGAAGCTGTCTGTGAGTGGCTCTAAAAGAAGGGTTATTTCTGGAAGGTCCCAAATGGACTAGGGGAATGGAGTGGGTCAGGACATACTTGTGAGACCCAACAATTAGGAAGAGACTGAAGAGCAACTACTCAAAGACCAAGGATAACTCTCTCTCTCCCCACCCATTAACAATCCCTGTCAGTCAATTTAGTACTCTGAAAGCAACCAAAGAACTAATGGAGAGTATTAGAAATGCAGGGAATTAAGGAGAATTGCTTTGAACAACAGCAGTTTAATCTTGGAAAACATCATTTGAACTCTTACTCTTCTTGAAAATAAACTTTTAATTGCAGTATAATATACAAACACAAAAGTGCACATATATTAGTACAGCTTATTAAATTTTCACAAACTCAACACACTCATGTAACCAGCATCTAGATCAAGAAAGAGTATATTATTAGTACCCCAGGATCCCCCCATTGTTGTTTTTTTAATGTCAAATGACAGTGTGGGCCTGTTTCTGGGCTCTCTTGGGAGCGACTGACATTGTCACAATACTGAATCCTCCAATCTTTGAACATGGTCTATCTCTTACAAAGGGAAGCTTTATGATTCAACAGCTGGTGAGAAATGCAGGAATATCAGGAAGAGATTGGCTGAATTCATCAGTTTCTCTGAAGTTTCTGAGAGTCCCTCGAGGAAGCAGATGTCCCCCGCTCTCCATATGATCTAGAAAGAATGTGAATGTGCTCCTTGGCTTCACAGAGTAAGTAAAGTTGCCACCTGGAGCCTCCACTCCATTTCTTTATCCAAATCACAGCAGGTGCTTGGTGTCTTCCCTTCTGCATAGAACGTCCTCCATCATTTTGTGCCACTTTTTCTCCAGTTCCTCTGCTAAGAATTTAAGTATGATCCAGCACTTTTGGTGGCCTTCCATCTTGGTGCAGGGCTGTTGCTCTAGCCTTTATTCTTGCTGGTCACTTTGGAGTGGTGCTGCTAGCTGTTCCTTGTTGATTGACCTCCTATCCTAGGACTGTCTTTGAAATTTGTTCTTCATGCTGGTGTGCCTTAAGGGAAAACAGGGATACCTTCTTAACATGGAATGCTTCCCACCAATTTCCATGATAAAGTTTTCAACATAAAAAAAAAAACTAGAACAAATCATATAGTTTATATACACATACCGATCAACTAGAGTTAACAACTGTTAATATTTGCCATGTTTGCCATAGTGGTCTTATTATTGAGATGTTGTGAAATGAATACAGACATCATTATATTTCACCTTAAGTATTTCAGTAGGCATCTCTAAAAAGTAAGGTCATTTCCCTACATGACCCCACAATAACCTTATCATCTCTAACAATATTCCTTCATATTATCTAATATCTAGAAGTTAGTCAGTATTTTTCAACTGTCCCCCAAATATCTTTATAGCTGGTTTATTCATATATTATCTTACTGTATGTCTCTTCAATCTTGAACTATCTTACCATTCACTTGTTGAAGCCACACCTTCTGGATTTGTCTGCTTGCTTCCTCATATAACTGTGTGAGTTGTTTTTTCTATCCCTCCTCTTTCTTTCAACCAGAATTTAAATATTTTTTGGCAAAAATACTTTATAGGTGGTGCTGTATACTTCATATTTCATCATACTAGAAGGCACATGAATCTAGTTCTCCCAATATTTGCAATGCTAAGAGTGATCTTTGGATTAAGATGATGATAGCTTGATACTAGAATTACAAAATTATATTCTCCTGCTTGTGCTTAGCAAGTAACCTATGAGGTGAAATTTTATGAATATGTAAAACACCAGTTCCCATCAGTCTTTCACCTAATGCTTTTAACATCTTTTGTTGATCCTTGCATGAATCAACTATTTCATTAGGGGTTGTAAATTGATTTTCTAATTCTATTATTCCTTCGACATTTATTATCCAGCATGCCTCTATAAGTCAGACTCTCCCTCATCAACAAGGTTAATCTGATTATCCTGATAACAGATCCTAATGAAAAAGTGGGATAAATGCTTAATTACTTTCCTTTACTAACCTATTTTCAAAGTAAGAAAGTAATTACCAATTTTCAAAGTTAATGCTTTAGCTACCACCACTGGTAACAAATGAGTTTGTTTTTTACTCTTATTCAAATAGCATTGTGAACTTATAATGTAATATCATTATGAATTCTAAGTACTTCAACCAATTATATTAAGTGTTTTTTGATGCTCACATTGTTATACATTTGGCCAGTAGAACCCCTTCAAGGTGGTTTACTTCTTTTGACAAGCTTTTATAAGCCTTTGAAAGTTTCCTTACTTTCTGACATAACCAGATCATCCACACTCACCAGCTCATCAATTTACAAGCTGTGTAAACTTGAACAATTTTCTTAAATTTTCCAAGCTTTAGCATCCTCATTTATAAGATGGAAATAGTGGTACCTACCTCATAGTATTAATATGAAGAATAAATGAGATAGTGTTATTTGCTATAGTAACTGGCATTCAGTAAGTAAGTAATAAATCATAGTTATTATTATTATTACTATTGGTCCAAGCTCTGGTTAACTTGGTTAAGACATGTAGCCTCAGCTTCTCTATCTATACAATGGGAGATTTGAACTATAAACTTTGAGGTCCATTCCACTTCCAACATTCAATGATTCTCTTTTGTAACCAGATCAGTGGTTCTGTACAGATTTGACAAAAACAAAAACAAAACAACAGAAAAAAAAAGAAGAGCATTTATGAAAAACCCACAAATAACACCATATTCAATAGTGAAAGACTAAAATCTTTCCCCTTAAGATTAGAATCAAAATAAGAAGTCCTCTTTCATCACTGCTATTCAACATCATACTGGAAGTTCGAGCCAGAGCAATTAGGAGTTGAAATGAGTTGAAGGAGCATTGAAGGAGTGTCCTAGAACTGAGCCAATGTGCAAAGACTGGGAGAGGTCTCTCTCTGTGTCTTTTTCCCATTCAGTTTCTGGAATTCAAGGAAATCTGTTAAAACACTACCTGAATATAAGCTAAACAAAGAGAGACTTCAGAGATCACTTATAACAAAGATTGAAAACTTTACAAAATAGTTTAGAAAAGTAATTAGGCAAACAAATAGCTAAAGCTTATAGCAAGCAACAATAACAAACACTGAAGGAGTAAACAATCTGATTTTTGGAGTTGCCATATTATAACATTCAAAATGTTCAGTTTTTTAAAAAAATTATGTAGTATAAAAAGAAATAAGAAAGTATGGCCCATTCACAGAAGATATGAATGTCCCTAGGGAAGACATTGAACTTACTAGAAAAAGCTTTTAAATAAATTGTCTTTAATATTCTCAAAGAACTAAAGAAAACCATGAACAAATAGGTAAAGGAAAACTGAAAACAAGAGGGGGGAAAGATGGCAGAGGAGTAGGGGACCCTATTTCAACTGGTCCCCGGAATTGAGCTGGATATCTACCAGACCACTCTGAGCTCCCATGAAACCAGCCTGAGATGTAAGAAGATCTGGATCTCTACAAACAGAATATCGCAGGCAGTTAGTTTTGAGGTACAAAGCGGGGAGCCGTGATTCCGTGGGCAGATATCGGAGGATAAACAGCAGCAGGAGGGCACCTGGCCGTGGGGATACTACACTGCCAGTGAGTGACAGTCTCACTCGCTGTGGACGGGGCACAGACTCACAGACTGGTAGTGGTGGGGAAAGGACTTTAGGGCAGCCCCCTGGGCGGAAACCCAGAGTGGTGGGGTCGCGCCTGCGAACTGCAGCCCCCGGGACAGAAACCCAGAGCGGCGGGGTCGTGCGCACGAACTGGGAGCAGCTGGTGGTTTTAGAAGCACAAAGGGCAGAGACGTGCCCCAACCTGGAGGCAGGACTGGGGGCACTGCGGAGGGGCGCACAACCCAGGACGCTGCAGTTTATAGCAGCACGGACAGAAAGGGAGACAGTGTGGCCTGGCGGGCTCACTGAAGAACAGACTGCGGTCTCTCTGCTCTGAGGCAGAGGGTTGGAAACGGTCTCTTCTGCTCTGACTCGTGGAAGAGACGCGGAAAGCCACCAGGGAAAGCTGCCAGAGAACAAAAGCCCCCAAAACTGATTCCCACTGAGCCCATTCCCCCGCCACAGTGGGGCAAGGCAACACCGCCCAAACAGGGTTGCCTGAGTAACAGTGTGGCAGGCCCCTCCCACAGAAGACAGGCTGGGAAAACAAGAGGCCAGCAACCCTAAGGTCCCAAGAAAACAGGTGCATCTTGCTTGGGTTCTGGTCAATAATTTGGACTCTGTAGATTCCCTCAAACACCCATCAACAGAATGACTAGGAGGAGGAGCCCCCAAAATAGAAAAGATTCAGAGATTATGACTTATGCTGCAGATTTACAAATGGATGCAGATATAACCAAGATGTCAGAGATGGAATTCAGGCTGGCAATTGTGAAGACAATGGCTAGAATGGAGAAATCAATTAATGGCAACATAGAGTCTCTAAGGGCAGAAATGAAAGGTGAATTGGCAGAACTTAAAAATGCTATCAATGAGATCCAATCCAATCTAGATGATCTAACAGCTAGGGTAACTGAGGCAGAAGAGCGAATAAGTGACCTGGAAGACAATATAACAGATAAAAAGGGAAAAGAGGAGGCCAGGGAAAAACAACTCAGAATCCATGAAAATAGAATCAGAGAAATAAGTGACACCATGAAGCATTCCAATGTCAGAATAATTGGAATCCCGGAGGGAGTGGAGAGAGAGAGAGGACTAGAAGATGTATTTGAGCAAATCGTAGCTGAGAACTTCCCTAATCTGGGGAAGGAAACAAACATTCGAATCCTAGAGGCAGAGAGGACCCCTCCTAAGATCAAGGAAAACAGGCCAACACCCCAGCATGCAATAATAAAACTTGCAAATCTTAGAACCAAGGAAACCATCTTAAGGGCAGTTAGGGGGAAGAGGTTCCTTACATACAGAGGGAGGAACATCAGAATAATGTCAGACCTATCCACAGAGACCTGGCAAGCCAGAAAGGCCTGGCAAGACATATTCAGGGTATTAAATGAGAAGAACATGCAGCCAAGAATACTTTATCTGGCAAGGCTTTCATTTAGAATGGATGGAAAGATGCAGAGCTTCCACGACCGGCAGAAACTGAAAGAATATGTGACCACTAAGCCGGCCCTGCAAGATATATTAAGGGGGGTTCTATAAAAGGAGAAAGACCCCAAGAGTGATATACAACAGAAATTTACAGGGACAATCTATAAAAACAACGTCTTCACAGGCAACATGATGACAATTAATTCATATCTTTCAATAATCACTCTCAACATGAATGGCCTAAACGCTCCCATAAAATGGCACAGGGTTGCAGATTGGATAAAAAGACAGGACCCATCCATATGCTGTCTACAAGAGACTCATTTTGAACCTAAAGATACATCCAGACTGAAAGTGAAGGGATGGAGATCCATCTTCCATGCCAGCGGACCTCAAAAGAAAGCTGGGGTAGCAATTCCTATATCAGACAAATTAGATTTTAAACTAAAGTCTGTAATAAGAGACACAGAAGGACACGATATCATTCTTAAAGGGTCTATCCAACAAGTAGATCTAACAATTGTAAATATCTATGCCCCCAACATGGGAGCAGCCATCTACATAAGCCAACTGTTAACCAAAATAAAGAGTCATAGTGATAACAATACGTTCATTGTAGGAGACCTCAATACTCCACTCTCAGCAATGGACAGATCATCTAAGCAGAAAATCAACAAGGAAACAAGAGCTTTGAGTGATACATTGGATCAGATGGACCTCATAGATATTTACAGAACATTCCACCCTAAAACAACAGAATACTCATTCTTCTAGAGTGCACATGGAACTTTCTCCAGAATAGACCATATACTGGGTCACAAATCAGGTCTCAACCAATACCAAAAGATTGAGATTATTCCCTGCATATTCTCAGACCACAATGCTCTAAAACTGGAACTCAATCACAAGAAAAAATTTGGCAGAAATTCAAACACTTGGAAGCTAAAGACCACTCTGCTCAAGAATGTTTGGGTCAACCAGGAAATCAAAGAAGAACTTAAACAATTCATGGAAATCAATGAGAACGAAAACACATCAGATGTGTGTTTTGGGATGTATCTATGGGATACTGCAAAGGCGGTCCTAAGGGGGAAATACATAGCCATCCAAGCCTCACTCAAAAAAATAGAAAAATCCCAAATTCACCAACTAACTCTACACCTTAAAGAACTAGAGAAAAAGCAACAAACGATGCCTAAGCCATGCATTAGAAGAGAAATAATTAAAATTAGAGCAGAAATCAATGAATTAGAAACCAGAAACACAGTAGATCAGATCAACGAAACTAAAAGTTGGTTCTTTGAAAGAATTAATAAGATCGATAAACCACTGGCCAGACTTATCCAAAAGAAAAGAGAAAGGACCCAAATTAATAAAATTATGAATGAAAGGGGAGAGATCACGACTAACACCAAGGAAATAGAAACAATTATTAGAAATTATTATCAACAACTATATGCCAATAAACTGAGCAATCTAGATGAAATGGAGGCCTTCCTGGAAACCTATAAGCTGCCAAGACTGAAACAGGAAGAAATTGACAACCTGAATAGGCCAATAACCAGTAACGAGATTGAAGCAGTGATCAAAAACCTCCCGAAAAACAAGAGTCCAGGGCCTGATGGATTCCCTGGGGAATTCTACCAAACATTCAAAGAAGAAATAATACCTATTCTACTGAAGTTGTTTCAAAAAATAGAAACAGAAGGAAAACTTCCAAACTCACTCTATGAGGCCAGCATTACCTTAATCCCCAAACCAGGCAAAGACCCCATCAAAAAGGAGAATTTCAGACCGATATCCCTGATGAATATGGATTCCAAAATCCTCAACAAAATCCTAGCTAATAGGATCCAACAATACATTAAAAGGATCATCCACCACGACCAAGTGGGATTTACCCCCGGCATGCAAGCGTGGTTCAACATTCACAAATCAATCAATGTGATAGAACACATTAATAAGAGGAGGGAGAAGAACCATATGGTCCTCTCAATTGATGCAGAAAAAGCATTTGACAAAATACAACGTCCTTTCCTGATTAAAACTCTCCAGAGTATAGGAATAGAGGGAACATTCCTCAAGCTCATAAAATCCATCTATGAAAAACCCACAGCGAATATCATCCTCAATGGGGAAAAGCTGAGAGCCTTTCCCTTAAGATCAGGAACACGTCAAGGATGCCCACTCTCACCACTATTGTTCAACATAGTACTAGAAGTCCTAGCAACAGCAATCAGACAACAAAAAGAAATAAAAGGTATTCAAATTGGCAAAGAAGTCAAACTCTCTCTTTTCGCAGACGACATGATACTTTATGTGGAAAACCCAAAAGACTCCACCCCCAAATTACTAGAACTCATACAGCAATTCAGTAATGTGGCCGGATACAAAATCAATGCACAGAAATCAGTTGCTTTCTTATACACTAACAACACAACTGTAGAAAGAGAAATTAGAGAAACGATTCCATTTACAATAGCACCAAAAACCATAAGATACCTCGGAATAAACCTAACCAGAGAGGTAAAGGATCTATACTCTAGGAACTACAAAACACTCAGGAAAGAAATTGAAGAAGACACAAAAAGATGGAAAAATATTCCATGCTCATGGATCGGAAGAATAAACATTGTTAAAATGTCTATGCTACCCAGAGCAATCTATACCTTCAATGCCATCCCGATCAAAATTCCAATAACATTTTTCGAAGTGCTGGAACAAACAATCCTAAAATTTGTATGGAATCAGAAAAGACCCCAAATCGCCAAGGAAATGTTGAAAAAGAAAAACAAAGCTGCGGGGAATCGCGTTGCCTGATTTCAAGCTATATTACAAAGCTGTGATCACCAAGACAGCATGGTACTGGCACAAAAATAGACATATAGACCAATGGAACAGAATAGAGAACCCAGATATGGACCCTCAACTCTATGGTCAAATAATCTTCGACAAAGCAGGAAAAAACATGCAATGGAAAAAAGACAGTCGCTGGGAAAATTGGACAGCCACATGCAGAAGAATGAAACTCGACCATTCTCTAACACCATTCACAAAGATAAACTCAAAGTGGATGAAAGACCTCAATGTGAGACAGAAATCCATCAACATCCTAGAGGAGAACATAGGCAGTAACCTCTTTGACATCGCCCACAGCAACTTCTTTCAAGATACATCTCCAGAAGCTAGTGAAACAAAGGCAAAAATGAACTTTTGGGACTTCATCAAGATAAAAAGCTTCTGCACAGCAAAGGAAACATTCAACAAAACAAGGAGGCAACCCACAGAATGGGAGAACATATTTGCAAATGACACTACAGATAAAGGGCTGGTATCCAAGATCTATAAAGAACTTCTCAAACTCAACACCCAAAAAACAAATAATCAAGTCAAAAAGTGGGCAGAAGATATGAAAGGACACTTCTCTGAAGAAGACATACAAATGGCTAACAGACACATGAAAAAATGTTCATCATCATTAGCCATCAGGGAAATCCAAATCAAAACCACACTGAGATACCACCTTACACCAGTTAGAATGGCAAAAATGGACAGGGAAAGAAACAACAAATGTTGGAGAGGTTGTGGAGAAAGGGGAACCCTCTTACATTGTTGGTGGGAATGCAAATTGGTACAGCCACTTGGGAAAACAGTGTGGAGGTTCCTCAAAAAATTAAAAATAGAGCTACCCTATGACCCAGCAATTGCACTCCTGCGTATTTACCCCAAAGACACAGATGTAGTGAAAAGAAGGGCCATATGCACCCCAATGTTCATAGCAGCAATGTCCGCAATAGCCAAACTGTGGAAAGAACTGAGATGCCCTTCAACAGATGAATGGATAAAGAAGATGTGGTCCACATATACAATGGAATATTACTCAGCCATCAGAAAAGATGAATACCCAACTTTTACATCAACATGGATGGGACTGGAGGAGATTATGCTAAGTGAAATAAGTCAAGCAGAGAAAGTCAATTATCCTATGGTTTCACTTATTTGTGGAACATAAGGAATAGCATGGAGGACATTAGGAGAAGGAAGGGAAAAATGGGGGGGGGAATTGGAGGGAGAGACGAACCATGAGAGACTATGGACTCTGAAAAACAAACAGGGTTTTAGAGGGGAGGTGGGCAGGGGGATTGGTTAGCCTGGTGATGGGTATTAAGGAGGGCACGTACTGCATGGAGCACTGGGTGTTATATGAAAACAACGGATCGTGGATCACCACATCAAAAACCAATGATGTATTGTATGGTGACTAAAATAAAATAAAAAAAAAAAAACTGGAAAACAATACAGAGAAAGAGAGTATTAACATAGAAATAGAAATGATAGAAAAAGAGCCAAACTGGAATTCTGAAGCCGAGAATACCATAACTGAATGAAAACCTACTAGAGGGTTTCAATACGAGATTTGAACAGGAAGAAGAAAAAAATGGCAAACTTGAAGTTAGATCAAGTGAAAATATCCAGTTTGAGGAACAAAAAGAAAAAAGAACGAAGAAAACTCAACAGAGCCTGAGAGATGTGTAGGACACTACCATACTAACATATGTACAATGGGGGTTCCAGAAGGAAAGGACAGAGAGAAAGGTGCACAAAGAATATTTGAAGAAATAATGGCATCACACTCCCCAAATTTGATAAAAGACATGAATCTACACACTCAAGAAGCTCAAGAAATTTCAAGAAGGATAAACACAAAGAGAGCCACGCTGAGACACATAATCAAATTGTCAACAGCCAAAGACAAAGAGAACCTTGAAAGTAGCAACAGATAAGTTGACTAAGTATATAAAAAGGATTTTCAATAAGATTAAAGCAGATTTCTCATCAGACACATGGAGGCCAGAAGCGAGTGAGATGACATTTTTTAATGTTCTGAAAGAAAAAAAAAAAAAAAAACCTGGCAGCTGAGAATTGTGTATATGGCAAAATTATCCTTCAAAAATGAAGGAGAAATTAGGACATTTCTGAATAGGCAAAAACTGAAGGAATTTGCTTCCAGTAAAACTGTCACACAAGAAATGCTTAAAAGTGTTCTTTGGGTTGAAATGAACAGACACTAAGCAGTAACTCAAAGCCATATGAAAAATATAGCTCTCCAGTAGAAGTAAGTACGTAGGTAAATATAAAAGCCAGTATTGCTGTATTTTGGTTTCTAACTCCATTTTTTATATCCTACATGATTAAAAGACAAATGCAGAAAACAATCACTGAGTTTATGTCATGGGTGCACAACGTATAAAGATGTAATTCGTGAGAAAAAAAAAACTAAGAAGGAAATGGAGCTGTATAGGAGCAGAATTTTGTATGCTATTAAAGTTACGTTGGAATCAATTCAAACTAGATTGCTATTTAGGATGTTAATTGTAATCTCCATGGTAACCACTAGGAAAATATCTAAAAATTATACACAAAAGGAAATGAGACAGGAATCACAATGGTGCACTACAAAAAAATTAATGAGCACCAAAGAAGGCAGTAATGAAGAAAACAGAAAAACAAAAAAGTATAAGATATACAGAAAACAAATAGCAAATGAAAAAGTAAGTCTTTTATCAATAGTCACTTTAAATGTAAATGAATTAAACTCTCCAGCAAAAGGCAGAGATTGGCAGGATGAATTTAAAAAAACTATGATCCAAATATGTGTGGATTAAAAGAGACTCACTTTATTTTTTTCTAATTTTTATTTATTTATTTATTTTTTAAGTTTCAGGTGTAGAATTTAGTGATTCATCACAACACCCAGTGCTCATCACAACACATGCCCTCCTTAATACCCATCACCCATTTAACCCATCCCCCCACTCATCACCCCTCCAATAACCCTCAGTTTGTTCTCCATAGTTAAGAGTGTGTTTTCTGGTTTGCCCCTCTTTTTTCTTTTTTCCCCTATGTTCATCTGTTTTGTTTCTTAAATACCACATGTGAGTGAAATCACATGGTATTTGTCTTTCTCTGACTTATTTCACTTAGCATATACTCTCTACTCTGTCCACATCATTGTAAATGGCATGATTTCATTCCTTTTTATGGCTGAGTACTATTCCATTATAGATATAGATATCTATCTATATCTCTATATATCTATAAAGGAATATAGATATATAGAGATATAAGATATACATATATATCTTCTTTATCTTCTTTATTCATCAGTTGATGTACACTTGAGCTCTTTCCATAATTTGGCTATTGTTGATAATGCTGCTATAAACATCAGAGTGCATGTACCCCTTCAGATCTGTACTTTTGTATCCTTTGGGTAAATACCTAGTAGTGCAATTGCTGGATTGTAGTTCTATTTGTAACTTTTTGAGGAACCACCATACTGTTTTCCAGAGTGGCTGCACCAGTTTGCATTCCCACCAGTACATGAGGGTTCCCCTTTCTCTGCATCCTCACCAATACCTGTTATTTCCTGTGTTGTCAATTTTAGCCATTCTGACAGGTGTGAGGTGGTGTCTCATTATGGTTTTGATTTGCATTTCCCTGATGATGAGTGATGTTGAGTATCTTTTCATGTGTCTGTTGGCCATTTGGATGTGTTCTTTGGAAAAATGTGTATTCCTGTCTTTTGCCCGTTTCTTGATTGGATTATTTGTTTTTTGGGTGTTGAGTTGGATAAGTTCTTTATAAATTTTGGATACTAACCCTTTATTAGCTATGTCATTTGCAAATATCCTCTCCCATTCTATAGGCTGCCTTTTAGTTTTTTTTATTATTTCCTTCACTGTGCAGAAGCTTTTTATCTTGATGAAGTCCCAATAGTTCATTTTTGCTTTTGTTTTCCTTGCCTCTGGTGACATGTCCAGTAAGAAGTTCCTTTGGCCGAGGTCAAGGAGGTTGCTGCCTGTGTTCTCCTGTAGGATCTTGATGGTTTCCTGTTTCACATTTAGGCTTTAATCCATTTTGAATTTATTTATGTGTATAATGTAAGAAAGTGGTCCGGTTTCATTCTTCTGCATGTGGCTGTCCAGTTTTCCCAACACCATTTGTTGAAGAGACTGTCTTTTTTCCATTGGATATTCTTTCCTGCTTTGCTGAAGGTTAGTAAACCATATAGTTGTGGGTCCATTTCTGGGTTTTCTATTCTGTTCCATTGATCTATGTGTCTGTTTTTGTGCCAGTGCCATACTATCTTGATCACTACAGTTTTGTAACATAACTTGAAGTCCAGAATCGTGATGCCTCCAGCTTTGCTTTTCTTTTCCAAGATTGCTTTAGCTATTCGGAGTCTTTGATGGTTCCATATAAATTTTAGGATTGTTTGTTCTAGCTCTGTGAAAAATGCTATTGGTATTTTGATAGGGATTGCATTAAATCTGTAGATTCCTTTGGGTGGTATAGACATTTTAACAATATTTGTTCTTCCAATCCATGAACATGGAATGTCTTTCCATTTCTTTATGTTATCAGTTTCTTTCATAAGTGTTTTATAGTTATCAGAGTACAGATCTTTAACCTTTTTGGTTAGGTTTATTCCTAGGGATCTTATGGGTTGGTGCAATTGTAAATGAGATCGATTCCTTGATTTCTCTTTCTGCTGTTTCATTATTGGGGATATAGAAATGCAACAGATTTCTGTGTGTTGATTTTGTATCCTGCAAATTTACTGAATTCGTGTATCAGTTCTAGGAATTTTTGGTGGAGTCTTTTGGGTTTTCTATATATACTATCATGTTGTCTGTAAATAGTGAAAGTTTGACTTCTTCCTTGCTGATTTGGATGTCTTTTATTTCATCTTGTCATCTGATTGCTGAGGCTAGGACTTCCAGTACTATGTTAAATAACAGTAGTGGGAGTGGACATTCCTGTCTTATTCCTTACCATAGAGGAAAAGCTCTTGGTTTTTCCCCATTGAGGATGATATTAGCTGTGGATTTTTCATATATGGCCTTTATTATGTTGAGATATGTTCCCTCTAATCCTACTTTGTTGAGGATTTTTATCAAGAATGGATGTTGCACTTTGTCAAATGTTTTTTCTGCATTTATTAAGAGAATCATATGGTTCTTATCCTTTTTTTTTATTAATGTAGTGTATCACGTTGTTGATTTACAAATATTGAACCACCCTTGCAGCCCAGGAATAAATCCCAGTTGATCATGGTGAATGATCATTTTAATGTACTGTTGGATTCTATTTGCTAGTATTTTGTTGAGAATTTTTGCATCCATGTTCATCAGGGATATGGGCCTGTAGTTCTCTTTTTTAGTGGAGTCGTCTGGTTTTGGAATCAGGGTAATGCTGGCCTCATAGAATGAGTTTGGAAGTTTCCCTTCCATTTCTATTTTTTTAGAATAGTTTGAGAAGAATAGGTATTAACTCTTCTTTAGTGTATGTTCTGCTGAAGCAAGCACAGGTGTTAACTCTTCTTTAAATGTTTGCTAGAATTCCCTTGAAAAGCCATCTGGCCCTGCACTTCTGTTTGTTGGGAGATTTTTGATTACTTATTCAATTTCTTTGCTGGTTATCAGTCTGTTCAAGTTTTCTATTTCTTCCTGTTTCAGTTTTGGTAGTTTATATGTTTCTAGGAATTTGTCCATTTCTTCCAGGTTGTCCCATTTGTTAGCATATAATTTTTCATAATATTCTCTTATAATTGTTTGTATTTCTGTAGTGTTGGTTGTGATTTCTCCTCTCTCATTTATGATTTTATTTACTTGGGTCCTTTATCTTCTTTTTGATAAATCTGGCTAGGAGTTTATCAATTTTATTGATTTTTTCAAAAACCAGCTCCCAGCTCTTGGTTTCATTGATCTCTTCTGTTTTTGTTTGTTTGTTTCTATATCATTTATTTCTGCTCCAATCTTTATTATTTCCCTTCTTCTGCTGGCTTTAAGCTTCATTTATTTTTCTTTTAATAGCTCCTTTAGGTGTAAGGTTAGGTTGTTTAAGATTTTTCTTGCTTCTTGAGGTAGGCCTGTATTGCTATACACTTCCTTCTTATGACTGTTTTTGCTGCATCCCAAAAGTTTTGGACCATAGTGTTTTCATTTTCATTTGTTTCCATGTAATTTTTTATTTCTTCTTTAATTTCCTGGTTGACCCATTCACTCTTTAGTAGCATGTCCTTTAACCTCCATGTATTTGTGGTCTTTCCATATTTTTTTCTTGTGGTTGACTTCAAGCTTCATAGTGTTGTGGTCAGAAAATATACATGGTATAATTTCAATCTTTTTGTACTCATTGAGGCCTGATTTGTGACCAAGTATGTTATCTATTCTGGAGAATGTCCCATGTGCACTTGAAAAGAATGTGTATTCTGCTGCTTTAGGATGAAATGTTCTGACTATATCTGTTAAGTCCATCTGGCCCAGTGTGTCATTCAAAGCCATTGTTTCCTTGTTGATTTTTTGCTTAGATGATCTGTCCATTGATGTAAGTGGAGTGTTAAATTCCCCTACTATTATTGTATTATTATCAAAGAGTTCCTTTATATTTCTTTTTGTTTTATACAAGTGGGTGCTCCCAAGTTAGGGGAATAAATATTTACAATTGTTAGATTTTCTTGTTGGACAGTTCCCTTTATTATGATATAATGCCCTTCTTCATCTCTTGTTACAGTATTTGTTTTAAAATCTACTTTGTCTGATAGAAGTATTGCTACCCTGGCTTTCTTTTGCTGTCCATTTGCATGATAAATGTTTTTCCATCCCCTCACTTTGAATCTGCAGGTATCTTTAGGTCTAAAATTTGTCTCTTGTAGGCAGCACATAGAGGGGTCTTATTTTTTTTATCCATTCTGACACCCTATGTCTTTTAATTGGAGTGTTTAGTCCATTTACCTTCAGAGTAATTGTTGATAGATATGTATTTAGTGCCATTTTATTACTTGTTTTGTCATTGCTTCTGAAGATTTTGTTTATTCCTTTCTAGTCTTTCTCACTTTTGGTCTTTTCTTCCACTCAAAGAATCCCCTTTAATATTTCTTGCAGGGCTGGTTTAGTGGTCACAAACTCCTTTAGTTTTTGTTTGTCTCGGAAACTCTTTACCTACAAGAGAGTCACTTTAGATATAAGGACATGCATAGGTTGAAAGTGAAAGTTTGTAAAAAGATATTCCCATGCAAATGGTAAGCCAAACAGAACTTTATGACAATAGTAAAATAGAAAAAAATAGACCTTAATTCAAAAACCATTATGAGACAAACAAGGACATAATATATTGGTAGAGGGGTCAATTCATCAAGAAGTTATAATAATTATACACACCAAGCAACAGAGCCCCCAAATATATGAAGCAAATAGTGATAGAATAGAAGTGGAAAATAGCTCAACAATGGTAGTTGGAGACTGCAATATCATACTTTCAATAATGAATAGAACATGTAAACAGAAGACCAATAAGGAAATAGAACAACACTGTAAACCAACTAGACCTAACAGACATATATAGGACATTCCACCCAATAATAGCAGAATACACATTCTACTGAAGTGCACATGGAACATTCTCCAAGAGAGACCATACATTAGGCAATAAAAAATCCTATCAGCTTGTTTAACCATTTACCCATTGAATGACAGCTAAGTTGTTTCCAACTTTTTTGGTTATTATGAATAAAGCTGCTATGAAGATTCATGTCCAAATTTTTGTATAAACACAAGTTTTTAATTCTCTTGGATAAGTGCTCAAGATTGCAACTACTGAGTCATATAGTTGTTTCATTGGGTTTTATAAGAAAATGCCAAACTGTCATTCATAATTGTTAGAACATTTTATATCCCACCAGCAATTTATGAGTAATCTTGTTTCCCCGCATTCTTTTTAAAAAAGTTTATTTAAGTAATCTTTATATCCAACAAGGGGCTCAAACTCATGACCCCTAAATCAAGAGTCACAGGCTCTTCCAACTGAGCCAGCCAGGTGCCCCTTTCCCTTCATTCTTGGCAGCATTTGGTGTTGTCACTATTTTTATTTTAGTAATTCTAATATGTGTGTGGTGGTATCTCATGGTGAGTTTAATTTGCAATTCCCTAATGGCTAATGATATTAAACATCCTTTCATGTGCAATATTTGCCACCTGTAGATTCTCTTGAGTGAACTGTGTCTTGCCCATTTCTAATTGAATTTTTTCTTTTCTGCTGAGTTTTGAGAACTCTTTATGTATTCTGGATAGTAGTCCTTTGTCAGATTTGTAGTTCACAGATATTTTCTCTAAGCCTGTAGCTTGTCTTTTCACCCTTTTAACAGGGTCTTTTTTGGAAAAAATGTTACTAATTTTGAGGAAGTCCAATTTATCAATTTTTTTTATATAGTCATGCTTTTCGTGTCAAGTGTAAGAATTTTTTGCCCAGTCCTAGGTCCTAAAGTGTTTTTTTTTCTATTTTTTTCCCTAAAGTTTTACAGTGATCCATTTTGAGTTAATATTTGTGAAAGGTGTGAGGTTTAGTTTGAGTTATATTTTTTAACCTATGGATGTCCAATTGCCCCAGCTCCATCTCTTGAAAAGGTTACCCTTTTTCCACTGAATTGCTTTTGCATTTTGTAAAAAATCGGTTGGGTATGTATGTCTGGGTCTTTTTCTGGATTTTATATTCTGTTCCATTGATCTACATGGCTATCCCTCTGCTGCCAATACGCAAGGTCTTGATTACTGGTTATTTTTTAAAAGCTCTATACTAATTCTAATGTGCTGTGAGGACTGGGAACTACTGCTGGAGCCAGAAAAATGGTTTGAAGAGACTAACTAGTGTGATTATCTCTTACAGTTTGGAGAAATACAGTGAAAAGCATGCTGTACTTAGAAGCAAAAGACCTGTGTTTTGTAGTCTTAGTGAATGAATGTGGCTAGGTGATCTGGCCAAATCTTTTAGCCTGAGTCTCAATTTTCTCATCAATGGAACTGGGATGCTAATACATATTTAGTCTACCCTTCTGGTATGCCTGTGAATATAAAAGGAAATATAGAGTCTGTAAGCTTTAGACTGAAGCCAGTAAACAAATACAAAGCATTACTATTTGAAAAAAAAAAAGGAAAATGAGATCCAGAGAGATTAAGGTCTTTCTTACCCAAGGTCACCTTCTATTTTATTTGGTGGCATTAGCTAGGAAATTTCAAGTTATTCAACAAATACTTACAGAGCACATTCTGCCAGACACTGTGAAAAGTCCCTGGGACACAAAACACAAAAAGACACAGTCCCTGTCCTTAAGAATCTTCCTGTTTAATGGGGACATATACTATTTTTCAAAAGTTAAGTGAATTAAAATTAAATTTGTATTGAGAACTCCTTTAGAATTCCAGGGACCTTCCAGGTAGATGGATCCATAGGGCAATAAATCATTGTTCTGACATCTCTGTAAGTCACAAGCTATATTCTTAGACTTTCACAGGATTTTGCATGCTGATTTTGTAGAGACAAAAGGAAAGAGGGAGGGTTTCCCTGGAAAGAACTAACAACAATCTTAGGCTCACGTGCTTGCGACTCCTTCCAAACTCTTCTCATCCCCATTCCAAAATTTCTTTGCCATCCATTTATTAAAACAAAACAAAAACATTCCATGGAGCCAATTCAGAGTCCTATATTGTGAATAAAAAATGCATTTGCCTACCTAAAGTGGTGCAGCACCTGTAGAAAGAGGGCAATCCCAAGCGTCAGCCTACTTCTTCTGTGTGCTTCCAGGTCTCATTTACAAACTGATTTCAGCCCAGGTCTGTCTGTAATGCAAATGCATATGGAGTAGCTTTAACAGCTAGAGGAAGACTGGATATGCAACATTCCTCTAAACAGCCTGCACTGAGAAAATCTCCCTTGGAGAATAAAGGCTAGTATTACAGAATCATTTTTAGTATTATTAAATGCTATTTGGTGTGTTTATGAGAATAAAACAAAATACACGATAGCAAAACATGCTCCAGCACAACAAAATCAGAACCCAGTTCCCAGACTCCCAGCTGGAGAGGCCAAGAAGTAATTGCCAAGTTCTAGCCCAGCCATTGGCGAGGCTCTGCTGCCCCCAGGTGGCTGAAGTCCTTCTTGGACAAAGCCGCTGGTGCTCTTGTGCTAGTAAGTGCTATCTGAGTTTTAGAACGGTGGAGTGGATGGATGGGTAGGGAAGTGGGTGGATTCATTCATTTAGTAAATATTGAATTTCAACTATTTTGCCAGGCACTGTGCCAAGTGGTGTTAGGAAGTGAAATTTGAGATCTGAGATCTGAAAATTGCTTTGACATTAAGTAAAGCAAGGGCTATGGTCAGAGCTACCCTTGCATTGGTTCCAGGAGAATAGTGGGGATGGGGGAAGGACTTCCCCAATATGCTTCATTCTTCAGGGAGACAAACATAACTCTAGCTAACCTTAGCCTATTAATTCAAATCCATTGGGTTAATTAACAGGAGAAAGAATACAGAGCAGGTAAATGCGGGCTTTAGATACACACTAGGAGTATAGGGGAAGTTCTAGGTGGGGGCAGTGAGGGAGAGTAAGCAGAACTCTTTGTCTCACTGAAAAACAAAGGAAAACAGATAAAAGAACAATATACCATATTTAACATAGTTGGTCCTCAAAGATGATGACACCCAGTATTAGTAAGTCATTATGCAATTTGTTTGTTTGTTTGTTTGTTTATTGAGAGAGAGAAAGCACACACAAGCAGGCAGGGTGGAGGGGCTGAGGGAGAGAGAATCTTAAGCAGGCTCCACATCCAGTACAGAGCCCGATGTGGGGCTCAATCTCACGACCGAGATCATGACCTGAGCTGAAATCAAGAATTGGACACTTAACCGACTAAACCACCCAGGAGCCCCTTAAGTCATTATATTATTGATGGGTATGGAAATTGGTGCATTCCATTTGACAGCAATTTCACAATTAGGAATTTATTGTCTGGAATTACTTGTAGAGGTATATAGAGAAAAGAGCAGATGAGACCAGTGCCATTCCTTTCACCTGGGCTTAAATAATGGCATCATAGACACGTAAGAGCTGAGGAGTTTCTTGAGATTGAAATTTGTGCTGGAAGTTGTCTCTGCAGCTGAGTAACTTAGTTCCTTTCAGGATTCTGTAGAAGCCTACAGAAAAAACACCAACCTTTCAATTTTCTTTGAACTCAAACATGCATTTATTGAGCAACCAATGAATGCAAGACTTTGGCTAGGCTAGGGAGGGTGCAATGCAGAGATAACTTAGATCTGCTTCTCTGACCTCAAAGACTTTGGTGTAGAGAAGACTGACTTGTAAAAATAAAACACAGTAATTAAATGAAAAAAACAGCTGTAATATAGCTTGTGGAAATATGGGATAGGGAAAATACGATCTATTCTAATTGGAGAGGTGAGGAGGGGGTGGCTTCCTAGCAGATGTGGCATTTGGGCCTTGAAACACAAGTGGATTTTGATAGGTCTGGGACGTTCAGAGGAAGGACAGGTTGGTATCTCTTCCTTTAGGTTGGAAGAGCATGAACTGTTATGTTAGTCTTTATTGAGCACCAACAAGGTGCTATGTGAAATGGAGAAGCGTAAGAACCACTATAAAGGGAAGATACAATACATCCCTGAGGAAAAAAATCATGTAACGTGAAATGATACTGTGTGATTAAATATCAGAACAGTTTACAGAGTCCAGAGGTGAAGCAGAGATACAGGCCAAATACATTTTTTTTTTGGTAGTGAATTAGTCACTTTAAAATATTTCAGTGAAGGGCTCCTGGGTGGCTCAGTCACTTAAGCATCTGACTCTCGGATTTGGGCTCAGGTTATAATCTCAAGGTCGTGAGATTGAGCCCCTCATTGGCCTCCACACTGGACATGGAGCCTACTTAAGATTCTCTCTTTTCCTCTCCTTCCATTCCTCCCTCCCTCCCCCTCTAAAAAAATAAAAATATTTCAGTGAAGTCAGTAGGAGAAAGCATGAAGCATAAAATGCATATTACTTTTACTACTACTCCTTTAAGCTTCTAGATTTTGTAAAGTTTTTAATTACATGAGAAATGCATAATATATAATATAATCTTGTTTGAAAAATTCAAGAGATGAGAAAAAATTAGAGTAAAAAGAAAAATTCTCCCTTCAAAATCTCCTCTTTTCCACCCAATCTCATTTCTTTTCCTAGAAGCAAGCACTGCTATCAGCTTGCTGTGTTTTCTTCCAGAATGATTTCTGGAGTATTATAAATATATAACTGTGCTATGACTTTACATAAATGGATATGTGCTTTTCCACACTTAAAAAATACTCAGTAACCTATTTTGGAGATTTTTCTATGTTAGTACATAGATCATAAAGTACACAGTTAAAAGTCATTCTTGGTAACTAAATTTCCACAGTAAGGATACACCTTGGCTATTTCACCATGTCCATTTGTTTTTGTTTTGTTTTGTTTAAGTTTATTTAAGTAATCTCTACACCCAATGTGGCGCTTGAACCTATGACCCTGAGACCAAGAGTCACATTTTCTTATGACTGAGCCAGCTAGGTGCCCTTCAACATGTCCATTTGGATGATCCATAAGATGAAAGCCACTAAGGTCTTACCCGATTTATATAAACATACAAAAAAGCAAAAAACAACCCCAACTCTGGGCTTAACCGACAGACATCTTCTTTGAACCTCTCACTTACAGCCCCTCACTCAATTTGGGAGATGTAAGTAATCTCTGCAACCACCAAAACCTGTGAGGGGATTCTGTATGTAAACTGCAATCAGTATTGGGGAAACAGACTATACATCATCCTGAATCCACCTATGGTTGGAATCCACCTGAAACCATCTATGGTTTATGCTCTCCTGTCCTCCAGTTTCCTTGGCTTTTGATATTCAAAATCAAGCAAGCATGTCCACTGAAAAACACAAACAAAACAAATTAACAAAAACAAAACTTTTCACCTAAGCAGCAGCTCCTATAAAAGTGATTTAGCTTTCAACCCCATGATGGATTGAAAAAAAAATCCAGCCCTTCTTTTGATTTCTCTGTTCAAGACTCTAGCTGTCCTTCCTTGAAGCACATACATTAAGGTGACCACAGATATCCCAACGGTGGAATGAAAGGTAGAGGGACAAGAAGCCCAGAGAGGGTGAGACCTCAGTTACTACTTCAAATATAATCCACTACAATAGAAAGATTTCCCCAAATTAGATATACTTTATGAACACCATTTTAATACTTGCCCAGTATTCTAACAATATTTTAGAATGTTTATTTAGAAACAAACTTTACCATTCTTTTTTTAAAAAAATTATATTATAGATCATGATCCATTACAGCTATCTTAGGACATATCTGCCACTGAACTTATATAAATTAGATCATAGTATTTATATTATGTTAAGGCTTTGGTCACATATTCCAAATGGCTTTCCAAATAGTTGTAAGCATTTGATTCTAGAAGGCTGCTAGAGTGCTGGTAGAGCACACCTAAGATTCCTGCACCAAACTTGAAAAGGTTGTCTGTACTAGCTGTCACCATTTCCTGCGCTCTTAGTCATTCCTCAACTCATGTAGTCTGGCTTCTGCCTAAACTACTCCACTGAAACCGCTTCTGTCAAGGATCCTGTTGCTGAATGGAAGTTCTTCTCCTGTTTGACTTCTCAGAGGCATGTGACAGCCTTAAACTCCTCCTCTCCCATGAAGCTTCCATTCTTTCCTGCTTTTCCTCTCCCCATTTTCCATCTCCTTTGCTGATCCATCCTCCTCTTTCTAGCCTGCCAAAGTTTCCAGGGATCTAATGTAGGCCCAAAGGGCTTCACCTCTAAAAGCTCTCCTCAGGCAATCCCACACATCCCCACTTCTAGATGCTGATGCCTCCTCTACCTCCCTCTTCATCTCAGCTTTTTCTAGGGCCCCACATCCATTCGCTCACTGGACAGGCCCCGCCAGTAGGATGTCCCAAGCCCATCTCAACACAACAATGTTGAAACTAAACTTCTTTTCCTCCATCCCCAACTCCCGTATTCCCCATCTCACACCACACGCAAGGTGCTCAAGCCAGAAACATGAGCATGATCTCCTTCTCCCTCAGTCCTCACATTCAGACAATTTCCCAGTCTTGTTAATTCTAACTCTAAATGTCTTTCAAATCTGTCCACGGGCCCCATGTGCTCTGCCAGCATGAGTCCAGGTCTCTGTCAATCCGTGCTTGGAATACTGTAACAGTCTTCTAACTTGGCTCCTGGCCTCTTAGTCTTGCTTCCTTCCCTCCAACCAGTTCTCGACACAGCAAGGAGAGCTTTGTGAAATGAAAGTCTCATGACACCTTTCCCAGCTCTAAACCTTGCAGTATCTCCCCATTACCTCAGAATAAAACCCAAGCCCTTTGTTTCCTGAAGCAAAGATATGGGTACATATAGATTTTTAAATATTACCCTATAGTAAAACTTACTCTTGGTGGTGTACAGTTCTGTGAATTTTAACACATGTATAGATTCTGAGGCCACAACTACCTGCCGCTCCAAATCACTCCCTCATGCTATCCTTTTATAGCCAGGCTCTCCCCCATCCCTAACCCTAGACAACCACAGATCTATTCGCCATAGCTTGTCTCCATAGTTTGGCTTTAAAAGGGGGGGGGGGAGAGAATCTTTTAAAAAAACAAAACAAACCCAAGCCCCTTAAAGTGGCTTTAATGACTACTTAGCTCTCCTCCCTCACCTCCAACACCTGCCCCCATCGCTGCAATTAGACCCGACTATTTTCGGTTCTCGGGGTGCGTCCAGCTTTCTTCCATCTCGGGAGCCTCCTCCCCGCCCTTCTGAGTTGGGGGACCTCCTCTGGGCTTCACAGTGCCGAGTGCTTCCCCCACTGCAGCACTTCCACGCGGCTGTAACTGCCAGGCTACTCGTCTGTGTCTTCCATCAGACAGTTCCTTCCACGCAGTGGCAGTGTTTCAGGCACGGCTACACGCCCAGCCTTCGCGGAGCCGCCGAGTCCCGCCACACGCCAGCCCTCACAGCTCCAGAAGTCGCCCGGGCTTCCGGACGTTCGGAGCCCGGCGCGCGGCGAAGAGCTTCGAATCCCGAGCGAGCATGCGCACCGGGGCGCGGCGGAGCGCTGTCGCCCCGCCTCCTGCGCGCCGCTCCAGGAGGGGCGGGCCTCGGCCGCTCGCGCTCCCCTCCCCCACCCCTCGCTGCGCCTGCGCGCTGGGGACAACCGTTGCAGGGCGCCCACGGCCCTGAGGGGGGACGGTCGCCGTAGACACCCTCTCTTTTCGGCCCTGAGGTACCCGGCCTAGTGGCCCAGGACGTTCCCGTCGCATGGCGGAGTGCTGCGGACGATGCCCATGAAGTTCTTAGTCCTTCTAGTTGCGCTGTTGCTGTGGCCTTCGTCCGTGCCGGCCTATCCGAGTGAGTGACCGACCTGCGGCGGCAGCGACCCAGGGGATACACCTGGGGGAAGTCCCAGGTTCCCGGGCCCGTCGGAGACCCGGTCCTGCACCTCACTGCCCCGGGTCCTAGGCCTCCGTTGCGGCCCTCTTCTCCTTGCCTCTTCCTCCGCCGCCACCTGCACGCTGCAGGCGGCGATGCAGGTGGCCGGTCCCAGGCGTGACCCGGGAAGCGCCGGGCTGGGCGCACTGGGCTCGCGGGTGTGACCTCCTCACCTCTGGCGGACACATTCCTTGACGTTAACCTCGTCCCCTTTTGCCAGAGTCTGTGCCTGTGGGATAAAGCAGGGATCTGCAAACTGCGGCCCGCGGGCCAAGGTGGCCTGTTTTTGTGTGGCTGGCTGGCCAAGAACGGTTTTTACGTTTTTAAAGGTGAATATGAAATGTAGTCTCTCCTGACATGTGGAAAAGTATGAAATTCCAATTGCATTGTTGATAAATAAAGTTTCATTGGAACACAGCCATGCTCGTTCCTTTTTGAATTGCCCATGGCTGCTTTTCCGCATTGTAACAGCAGGGTTAAGTAGTTGCCACAGAGACAGTATGGCCTGCAAAGCCTAAAATATTTACTTCTGGCCCTTTACAGAAAAAGTTTGACCCCCCCATGGTGAAACATGGAGAGCAAGTGGATTGTGGTGCCTGTCTAGGCCACTTACTGACCCCCTATGCACTCCCACAGTGCATCCCGGTGCGCAGGATTCACAACCGTATTTAAGCAGAATTGAAACTTAACGACTTGTTCCTGTCCCTCCCCAATAGCTGAAAATCACACCTGTCAAGACTACTATATTAACATGTGGAGACGTTGAGGTATTTAAGTGGAGTGTCTGATATCTGATATTCCACATAAGACTGTGAGGCTTGTCCATCTAGTCTAACTAGTTCATTGTAACATTTAGTAATGTTGGGGTTGGTTTAACCAAATAAAGTTTAACAGGTAGGTGTGAAAAAAGTACCAAGGAGCATGCCAGTTATGAAGAGCTATATTTCAGAATTGTCAAAAGGTCTTGAGTTAAAAATTAGATTTAAAAAATGAAAAGACAACACAACCTAAATCATGACTGGTAGTGAGAAAAATTCTGGATAAAGTGTCCTAGATCGCCAAAGTTAGTGCTTTAAATACTAGCACTTATGATTGTTAGCTGTTTTATTTATTTATTTATTTATTTATTTAAAAGATTTTATGTATTTATTTGACAGAGACACAGCGAGAGAGGGAACACAAGCAGGGGGAGAGGGAGAGGGAGAAGCTGGCTTCCCGCTGAGCAGGGAGCCCGATGTGGGGCTCGATCCCAGGGTTCTAGGATCATGACCTGAGCCGAAGGCAGACGCTTAACGACTGAGCCACCCAGGCACCCCCGATTGTTAGCTGTTTTAAACAGAGATCTTTGTAAAATGTTTCTTCTTTGCCATAAAGAAACAGACACCTTGAAGATGATATCTTTTCTTGATGTCTGATGGTCATTATTTCTAACATCAGTTATTGCGTTTTGGTAGCTTTAGATCAGTAAGTCACAACTGACTGACATGTATGGAGACTTTAGTTGAAGTGACATTAATACAGTCATAAAGTACACTCTGGGATTGCTGGATCCTTACTTAACTCAGTGTAAGCTCCTGCCTGACTGCATCATTTTGTGGCCTATTCTTTTTCTTTGTGGCCTCTTCCCTAAGTTTTCTTACGGCTTGTAGGAAATGAAAAGATACTTTTCAGGAAAAAGAGCCATTTTGTGTTGAATGTATAGATGACACAAGACATAAGGAAAATATATATAGATCATAGAAGATATCTTGAAAATGTAATTTACTTCTTTTCTACAGAAGGGGTTAAGGGATATGTAGGGCAATATTAACATGGCTACTTTCTCTCTCATTCTTTTTCTCGAAGTAATTTTAATTTTGTTTATGTATTTTTTGGAGTAAGTACACCAAAAGAAACCAGGCTTACCCTTGTGTTTGATTTAAATCAGATTTGTATTCTTTATTTTACAAGGCCACTATTCCAACATTTGTTGGTGAGAGAATCATATAAAAAATGTTGTCATGCCAAAGAAAAGGCACATAGATTTTTAAAAATTTTTTATTGTTATGTTAATCACCATACATTACATCATTGGTTTTTAATGTAGTGTTCTATGATTCATTGTTTGTGTATAACACCCGGTGCTCCATGCAGAACGTGCCCTCTTTAATACCCATCACCAGGCTAACCCATCCTCCCACCCCCCTCCCGTCTAGAACCCTCAGTTTGTTTTTCAGAGTCTGTCGTCTCTCATGGTTTGTCTCCCCCTCCGATTTCCCCCCCTTTATTCTTCCCCTGCTGCTATCTTCTTCTTCTTTTTTTTTTTAACATATATTGTATTATTTGTTTCAGAGGTAAAGGTCTGTGATTCAACAGTCTTGCACAATTCACAGCACTCACCATAGCACATACCCTCCCCAATGTCTATCACCCAGCCGCCCCATCCCTCCCACCCCCCACCACTCCAGCAACCCTCAGTTTGTTTCCTGAGATTAAGAATTCCTCATATCAGGGCGCCTGGGTGGCTCAGTTGGTTAAGCGACTGCCTTCAGCTCAGGTCATGATCCTGGAGTCCCTGGATCGAGTCCCGCATCGGGCTCCCTGCTCAGCAGGGAGTCTGCTTCTCCCTCTGACCCTCCCCCCTCTCATGCTCTCTCTCTCTCTTTCTCAAATAAATAAATAAAAAATCTTTAAAAAAAAAAAAAAGAATTCCTCATATCAGTGAGGTTATATGATACATGTCTTTCTCTGATTGACTTATTTCTCTCAGCATAACACCCTCCAGTTCCATCCACGTCGTTGAAAATGGCAAGATCTCATTCCTTTTGATGGCTGCATAATATTTCATTGTATATATATATACCACATCTTCTTTATCCATTCATCTGTCGATGGACATCTTGGCTCTTTCCACATCTTGGCTATTGTGGACATTGCTGCTATAAACATCAGGGTGCACGTACCCCTTCGAATCCCTACATTTGTATCTTTGGGGTAAATACCCAGTAGTGCAATTGCTGGATCGTATGGTAGCTCTATTTTCAACTTTTTGAGGAACCTCTATACTGTTTCCCAGAGTGGCTGCACCAGCTTGCATTCCCACCAACAGTGTAGGAGGGTTCCCCTTTCTCCGCATCCGCGCCAACATCTGTTGTTTCCTGACTTGTTAATTTTAGCCATTCTGACTGGTGTGAGGTGGTATCTCATTGAGGTTTTGATTTGGATTTCCCTGATGCTGAGCGATGTTGAGCACTTTTTCATGTGTCTGTTGGCCATTTGGATGTCCTCTTTGGAAAAATGTCTGTTCATGTCTTCTGCCCATTTCTTGATTGGATCATTTGTTCTTTGGGTGTTGAGTTTGATAAGTTCTTTAGATTTTGGATACTAGCCCTTTATCTGATATGTCATTTGCAAATATCTTCTCCCATTCTGTCGGTTGTCTTTTGGTTTTGTTGACTGTTTCTTTTGCTGTGCAAAAGCTTTTTATCTTGATGAAGTCCCAGTAGTTCATTTTTGCCCTTGCTTCCCTTGCCTTTGGTGATGTTTCTAGGAAGAAGTTGCTGCAGCTGAGGTTGAAGAGGTTGCTGCCTGTGTTCTCCTTTAGGATTTTGATGGACTCCTGTCTCACATTTAGGTCTTTCAACCATTTTGAGTCTATTTTTGTGTGTGGTGTAAGGAAATGGTCCAGTTTCATTTTTCTGCAGGCACATAGGTTTTTATAATGAAAAGTGCAGCTTTGACTTTTTCTTCTAGAATACTAAGACAGTTTTGAGGTCATCTTATACAGACATCGTGGGTATTGTATTAAGTAATTACATTTATTAAAAACCTCAGTACTTCTTTTAACTGTCCATACCTTTCTAATATGCCCAACTCAAGTTTAGCTAGTACTTGTTTAATCTAAGTTCAGTTTGACATGAATAAGGCTTGGATGTACAGCAGTCTGCATTCCCATACATGCATACACATCCTGATGGTGCTGGATAAACAGCTTTTTACTATATACTTAAATTTATATACATTCAATTTTCTTATATCTGATTTTTCCATGGTTTAATTTTAAATATTTTCCAAATTTAAAAATCATACCTCTTTAATGTATTTGCAGTATATAACTTCTTAATGAGAATTCTTATTGCTTTAAAAAATTATAACTTCTAAAGTGTCATTTACATAATAGTTATATATTTAAATACTATTAAATTATGTAATTTGCCTTTTATAATTTTAAGTCACCAAATATTGGTGAGCCTGAAGCTACAAACACAAGAATGTGAAATATTAGCTTTTGGGCTCTTTTTTGTATCTCATGGATAAATTGTTTTTTCCTGGTTATCTCTTTGGATCAGTCAGCAAAGGTAGAGTAAATGATACAGGATTGTTTTAAGCTTGGATAAGAAAACCTCTTAACTTGCTTCTCTAGGTTGGTGTTTAAAGAAGGCTCAATATTTGCATTTTTGGCATATATCTTTGTCCTTAGAAGACCTTTGTCCTAATAGACCACAGAAGGCAAGGGAAGGAGTAAAGCAGCAAACAGCAATAATTGTTGAAATGTATTGGCAAATACATTAAAAAAGAAAAGCAGGTTCCTTTTATCTCAAGTATATTCAAAAGATAAAATTCACTTCTGATGCTGCAAGTTCACTTTACATTGTTTCAAGGCCCAAGGCTATAGCACTGGGAGGGTCTCTCAGACCTGTAGATGGAAGGCCATGACACACTTCATTAATGTTTTAGATAATGAGGAGCATGTTACCATATATGTGAATGTCCAGAGAGTTATCTTTAGGGGTGTAGCAGTAGTTGCATTAGCCTGTCCTTTAATTTTTTATCAGAAAAAAAGCCGTCTTTCTGTTCTTTTGAGCTGCTTTTTGTGTTCTTTTTATAAGATCTCATGTGTTTTTAAAGACTTCTTGTTTTCTGTTATTACCTGGTTGTCCTAAGACCACTTTGTATCTTCCCTACTCTGAATGGGTTCAGCCATCCTTCTGAGGATACAGTAGAACATGGTATTAGAGACCAAAGTACCTGGGATACATATCAGACTTCCGTGCTCGGGTGATATTGTTATTTAGGTCATTTTATTGAACAGAAGAGATCTATTTCAAAGTCATGAGTTTGCTTTGGTTCCAATTAAATTTTAACATCACTCCTGGGATAACCTGGTTTTTAACTCCACTGGAACTGAATTTGGAAACTTTTTAAAAGTATTATTTGGGATGCATGGCTGGCTCAGTTGGTGGAGCATGTGATCTTGGGGTTGTGAGTTTGAGTCCCATGTTGGGTGTAGAGATTACTTAAAAATAAAATCTTAAAATAAATAAATAAAAATATAATTTAATGAAGCTGTTTCAGTTATGTGTTGCAGCATACAGACCACCCCCCAGATTTATTATTTCTCATGGTCTATGGGTTGACTGGGCTCAGCAGGGCAGTTTTGCCTCATATGGTGGATTTGAGGTCACTCATTCAGCTGTATTCAGCTGGAAGCTCAAGTGGGATGAGAACATCCAACATGGCCTCTTACCTTCCAATGTCTTTCTCTACATGACTTCTCATCTTTTAGTAGTCTCGCCCAAATGTCTTTTTACCATGGCACCTTGCTTCTAAGAGGGAGCTTTACAAGCCCCCAGTATGCAAGCTCTTATCAAGCCTATGCTGTGTCAGACTTTCTAATGTCTCCATAGGCCAAGACAATCACATTGGGCAAGCCCGTATTCACTATGGGAATATGTTAACCAAGAACGTAAATACCAAGAGGTGCAAAGTCATAAACTTACGTTTCTTTTTTCCCCCAGCTTTATTGAGGTATAATTGACAAAACTGTAATATATTTAAAGTATACAATGTGATAATTTAGGGGCGCCTGGGTGGCTCAGTCGGTTAAGTGTCTGCCTTCAGCTCAGATCATGATCCCAGAGTCCTGGGATCAAGCACCGCATTCGGCTCCCTGCTCAGTGGAGAGCCTGCTCCCGCCCCCCCTGCTGCTCCCCGTGATGTTCTCTGTCTCTCTGTCAAATAAATAAATAAAATCTTTAAAAAAATAAAGTATACAATATGATAATTTGATATATGTCTACATTGTGAAAGGATTCCCACTGAGTTAATTAGTACGTCACCTCACATAATTACCTTTTGTGTGTATTTTTGTGTGTGTCATCAACCATAGTCACCATGTTATACATTAGATCCTTAGGCCTTATTCATCTTATAACTGAAAGTTTGTACCCTTTTACCGGACTCTCTATTTCTTCCACCCCCAACCCTAAAGTTACATTCCTTTACCTGGAACACTTAATTAATATGAACAAAATTACTTGTTTTGTCTGTCTGCAAAAATTTAAATTAACAAATTATAGGAAAACTGCTGGATGAATGACAAGATACAATGTTTCCCTTTGTGTCCATTCTTTGAGTGTACCCCACTAATGAAGCACAGTTATTAGAACTTTGATTTGAGTTACAAGTACCTCATCTTAGTTATTTATGTTCTTTTTAATTTGAAAATGTTGGTGTGTTAGCTGGCAGTTCTTACATGATGACAGATTTCAAGTATTCTTATTTGTATCACTTCTGTAGAATAAGGGAAGTCTATTTGTGTTCCCCCTTAATGACATGGATGGAAAATACAAGGAATTTGTTCTCCAAATTAAGGACATTCAGCCAGAGTCTGGTCCACCTATACATGATTCCATGCTTGGGTATATGTTAAGCTTTATATACATGAGTTCTTTACCAATAAAGCCATTCTGTTTTTCGTTTCTGTGGTAATAAAAATCCTAGTTATATTCGAATCTTTAAAAAAAGGAGCATCCATGGTTCTTGGTTAAATTTTGAGCGTAATCACCAGATGCCATAGCAAGGTTATAGGCCAAGGCAAAGTAAAAATGCATTTCTTTTTTTTTTTTTTTTTTTTTAAAGATTTTATTTATTTATTTGAGACAGAGAGAATGAGAGAGAGCGAGTACATGAGAGGGGGGAGGGTCAGAGGGAGAAGCAGACTCCCTGCCGAGCAGGGAGCCCGATGCGGGACTCGATCCAGGGACTCCAGGATCATGACCTGAGCCGAAGGCAGTCGCTTAACCAACTGAGCCACCCAGGCGCCCTAAAAATGCATTTCTTAAAGCACAAGGACCAGAGGTATCCTATTGAACTTTAACTTCTTTCTCTTCATGTGAAAGTTAAAAAGTTTATCTTTTCCTCTTTACTGAGCTACCAAGTTTCCTCCATATATGGAACATTTTACTACTACCTTTAACTTACCACGTATTTGAAAATTAACAGTATTATTGGGCTTTAAAGTCTTTGTTTTTTTAAAACATAAGTTGTATATTAAACACATGATCAGATAGCACCCATCTAATATTGAGAGATGCAGATTTTGTTAGAATTTCCTCTGATTTATGCTGTTTTTGAGTGTGTCTTTGAATAGCCTATGTATTACATTATGTATACATAACTTATCACAATCTTTTGGTATCAGTATTTTACCAGTTTGAAATGTAGAAACCTACTTCTCTTTATGTCCTTTACCCTCTCCCATTCATGATATAATTGCCTTAAATATTTCCTTTACATACCTTGAGAACCACATCAGAGTATTATAAATTTTGCTTTAACTGTCAAACGTAATTTGAAAAAGTCAAGAGAAGGAAAGTCTATTGCATTTACCCATACTTTTGCACTTCCTTTTATTCTTTCTTCCTTCCCAGTGTTCCAGGATTCCTTCTTGTATCAGTTTCTTTCTGTTTAATGACCTCCATTTAGCCATTCTTATAGAGTAGGTCTTTTGGCAACAACTTCTCTTCATTTCCCTTCATCTGAGAGGTGTTGATCGTTCTTTCATTCCTGAGGGATACTTTCCCTTGATAGAGAATTCTAGGTTGACAGTCTTTTTTTTTTTTTTTTTTTTTAATATTTTATTTATTTATTTGACAGAGAGATAGAGAGAGAACACAAGTAGGCAGAGAAGCAGGCAGAGGGAGAGGGAGAAGCAGGCTCCCCGCAGAGCAGGGAGCCCGATGCGGGACTCGATCCCAGGACCCTGGGATCATGACCTGAGCCGAAGGCAGCCGCTTAACCAACTGAGCCACCCAGGCGCCCCTACAGTCTTTTTTTTTTAAGCTCTTGACAAATTATGCCATTTTCTTCTGACCTCCATGGTTTCTCCTGAGAATTCAAATTGTCATTCAGAATTTTTTCCACCATAGATAAGGTGTTATTTCTCTCTTCATTCAAGACTTTTTTCTTTGTCTTTAGTTTTCAGAAGTTTGACAAATGTCTTGGCATGGATTTCTTTTGGTTTATTCTGTTTGAGGTTCACTTAGCTTTTTGAATCTGTAAGTTCATGTCTTTTGCCAAACTTGGGATTTTTTTTCAGCCATTATTATGTCTTTGAGTACTTTTCCAGACTCACCTTCTTGTTCCTTTCCTTCCAATATGTGGATGACATGAATGTTAGGTCTTTTTATAGTCTCACACATCTCCGGGGTTTCTGTTCATGTCTTTTTCAGTCTGTTTTCTGTTTTTCACATTGAGCATCTGTCATTGTTCTGTCTTCCAGTTCACAGATTCTTTCCTCTGTCCCCTCCATTCTGCTGTTGAGCCTATCCATGAAGTTTTTTTCATTTCAGTCTTTGTGTTTTTCAGTTCTAAAATTTCAGTTTGGTTCTTTTTTATCTATTCTGTTTCTTTGCTGATATTTTCTAGTTCTTTGCTGAGAGTTTCTATTTTTCTTTTTTTTTTTAAGATTTATTTATCTTAGAGAGAGAGAGTGCAAGCAGGGTGAGGCGCAGAGGGAAAGGGAGAGATAGAGGGAGAGAGGCAGACTCCCCACTGAGCAGAGAGCCCGATGCAGGGCTTGATCCCATGACCCTGAGATCATGACCTGAGCTGAAATCAAGAGTTGGATGCTCAGCCTACTGAGCCACCCAGGCGCCCCAAGACTTTCTATTTTTTAGTTGTGTCAGGCATGTCCATAATTGCTTGTTGAAGCATTTTTGTGATGCTGCTTTTAAACCCCTGCCAGGTGATACTAACATCTGTGTCATCTTTGTGTTGGTATCTGTTGACTGCTTTTTCTCATTCAAATGGAGATTTTCTTGGTTCATGTTGTGACTAGTGGCTTTTGATTAAAACCTGGACATTTTGGGTATTATGTTGTAAGACTCTGGATCTTATTGAAATCTTCTGTACATATTTAAATAGGCCTCTGAGCCTTTGATGTCACTTGAGTGGTGGAAGACAACTGTTGCCTTGTTACCACAGGTCCCAGGTCCTCAGACAGCCTTCTTTACTGGAAGAGAAGGTATTAATTTGTACTTGGTAGCAACATTTCTATGGGATAAGGGCAGAGGGGTTGGAGCACATCACTGAAGCCTGATGAGGGTAAAAGTCTGGGCTTTCCACTCAGCGTTTGCTAGTGGCTGTAGGGCCACAAAGTTTTCTGCAGTGTTTGGCTGCAATAGAGTGGTTATTGCCTAAAAGTTTTCTGTCTTGCTAGGCTACCCTTTTACTTGTCCTTTGGCTATAGAGAGCAGTATTTTCTTGGAGACTTTTTGTCTATGTCCACTGGTGTTTCTGGGTTGCTGGCTTCTCCAGTCCCCAGTCTGGGGTATGTGTGGCAAAAAGAAAACCCAGGGAACTTGCTGCTGTATCATTCCTTGGATCTTGAAGTTCCTAGTTGGTCTGTCTTCTCTCTGCCTTTCAGAATGCATATTTTATATATGGTGTCCAGGGTTTTTAACTGTGCTTAGTAGGAAGAATAGGGGAAAAGTACATGTTCTCTATCTTTTTGGAAGTGAAAATCCAGATACATTGTTTTAAAACATTTTATTTGGGACTTATGGAAGAGACAACGTGCTTTACAAGTAAGCAAGAATACTTAAGTAGAGGATATATTGGAATGATGTGATGACCTGTTTTTATTTTATTATTTATTTATTTATTTAAAAGATTTTATTTATTTATTTATTTGACAGAGAGAGACACACAGCGAGAGAGGGAACACAAGCAGGGGGAGTGGGAGAGGGAGAAGCAGGCTTCCCGTGGAGCAGGGAGCCTGATGTAGGGCTCGATCCCAGGACCTCATGACCTGAGCCGAAGGCAGACGCTTAACGACTGAGCCACCCAAGCACCCCGACCTCTTTTTATTTTTAATTTTGGTCAAAATATGTTGGAATTAGGCTTGCAGTGATTTTGTTTGTATTATTTTCCAGTTTGTGTATAAAGTAGTAGATATTAGAAAGGAGAAAGAAGTCTTAGTTGAACATCAGACATCTAAATTATTTAGATAGAATTTTATCTGACTAGTGATTCATAATACTCCACCTAAATAACTTACAGAGAATGTAAATAAATTCAATATTTTGAGAGTTTGTTTAAAGTTCTTCAAGTTTTCAATTTTATAGGCAATTAACCAGTATACATTACTTTCCTAGCAACATTCCTTTTAATTTACAAGCAGTTTGTTGCCATTTCCTTAATGTTTTTCTTTTAAGTCTTTAGCTAAATACATATGTTATTAGTTTAAATGTTAGCTTATAGGTCCATAATTAAAAATGGCAGGAAATATAACCAAGTTAATGTCAAAATAAAATACAATTCATATTAAATATTATCAGAAAATTATAACACTTAAAAACTCTACATAAGACATTTTAATGGAAAAATTCTATTGGTCATTATGATCTTATAATATTGTGTAGGTTTCATAATAACTAATTTTTAAGACACCAGATATTTGGTTTATAGCACATTTCAAGTGAAATTTCATATTCACATTATAATTATTATATGTTTTCAAATCATTTCTCAAAAAATTTAGATATATTAGCCTAAGTGCAAAAATCCAAATTCTGCATAGATTTGGATATGCCCTGTTTACTTTCTAGTTTTGTGTCCTGTGATAACAACATGATCACCACACAAATGAAACACATTAAAAAAATGCTTTTTTTAAAAGGTACAGTTTTTTATAAGACCTAAATTTTACCAATATTCTCTTGGAATTTTATTTTATTTTATTTTATTTTATTTTTAAAGATTTATTTATTTATTTGAGAGAGCGAGAATGAGAGAGAGAGAGTACATGAGAGGGGGGAGGGTTAGAGGGAGAAGCAGGCTCCTCGCCGAGCAGGGAGCCCGATGCGGGACTCGATCCAGGGACTCCAGGATCATGACCTGAGCCGAAGGCAGTCGCTTAACCAACTGAGCCACCCAGGCTCCCTCTCTTGGAATTTTAAATTGTAACATTAAGTAAGAAACTCCCCAAAGAAATATTAAAATTACCTAGTTTTATTGTAGACCTGTGTTTTATTATTCTTTAAAGTAAAGATAATTCATATAAAAGTTCCCAAATTTGAATTACATATATATTTTTAAAAAATTATATTCCCCCTCCTTTTCTTTTTTTTAACCAAAGAAGGGGTGGGAGTGGTTTAATTTTCCTTTTTAATTCAGAAACTATTCAGAAACTATTGATTCTTTGCCTAAGATTTAAGGTGACATGTTTTTCCTTTCTTAAAACTTTAGTCTCAAAGAAACTAGGTATGTTACTGTATAAGATTTTTAATATTAGCATTTTATTACTATCATTACATTTTATTGTAATTTTTGGCATGCTGTTACTTCTTAGGAGCATAGAATCTTTTTTCTTTGTTTTTTTTTTTCATTTTTGAGTGTAAGGTTTTCTGGAAAAAAGAAATTGTTATTAAAGCAGTTAATGCATAATACCATTTTAGCTTTACCAATTAGGAAATCTCTCCAGAAACAAAGAAAGTTGTAGCTTTTCGGATTTTTACAAAAAACACATCTATATATATCCACTCTTTTAAATAGACATTGTAGAAGAAATTATTTGGTTTTTTACACCTGTTACCAGTTGAAGTTTTATGTATGCAATTAGATATTTAATTGATGCTTGATAGTACATTTTTAAGAACTTGAGACTTCCAAACATCATTTTTAAAACGCGATTAATGGGGCACCTGGGTGGCTTAGGCGGTTAAGTGTCTGCCTTTCGGCTCAGGTCATGATCCCGGGGTTCTGGGATCGAGCCCCACATTGGGGTCCCTGCTCAGTGGGGAATCTGCTTCTCTCCTTCGCTCTCCCTCTGTATGCTCTCTCTCTCTCAAATAAGTAAATAAATAAATCTTTAAAAATAAATTAAAATAGGGCGCCTGGGTGGCTCAGTCGTTAAGCATCTGCCTTCGGCTCAGGTCATGATCCCAGGGTGCTGGGATTGAGCCCCGCATCGGGCTCCCTGCTCTGCGGGAAGCCTGCTTCTCCCTCTCCCGCTCCCCCTACTTGTGTTCCCTCTCCCGCTGTCTCTCTCTCTGTGTCAAATAAATAAATAAAATCTTTTTAAAAAATTAATTAATTAATTAATTAAAATAAAACTCGATTAGTATGCAATATATTTGCATAGATAATAGAGCACTAGGTTTTCTTGGGGTGGTTCGTTACACAGTTTCATTAAAAAAAGAAAATAAACCATGTAATTTACATGTGTTAAAACCACTTTTGTTATTTAAAATGACTAGAGCTAAAAATCACATTTTTTAATTTTTAAAAATTTGTAATATCTCTGGCCACAGAAACCATGGTTTCTCAGCTTAGACAGGGGAACCAAAGCACTCCTAACTCTTTGGTAGAAGAAAAAAGTCTTATGAGCTATACCGTCATATCTGTAATCTTAAATGTAAGAAATTTTATATTAGTTTTGTCTTAGTTCAAAGTAGTAAAATCTATAGCATAACGAAACTGGGAAATATAGCTCAGTTTATAGAATGTCTTCAATTAGTTCTACTAACTGAAATGACAATAACATCTATTGATAAAATCAAATTTTTATAAACTCGTTCTTTAAAAATGATTTTTTGTTTTATCTTTATGTTAATGTCCAGTAACTATAATGCAAAACAGAGTGATAAACATGACATTTTAAATATATACATACAATAAAGTACATAAATCAGAGGCTTAATGAATTTTTATGGTTAATGCCCCTGTGTAACCCAATGCCTGAACCAAGTGACAAAATATTACCAGCCTAGACTAGTTTACAAGTATTATGTTTTAATGCATGCAACTATTTAAAATCTTGCATAGAGGGGCACCTGGGTGGCTCAGTTGATTAAGTGACGGACTCTTGATTTTGGCTCAGGTCATGATCTCAGGGTTGTGAGATTGAGCCCTGTGTCAGGCTGAGCCCAGATGGGCTTGAGATTCTCTCCTCTCCTTTTGCCCCTCCCACCACTCACTTATGCTCATTTGCTTTGTCTTTCTCAAATAAATAAGTAAAATGTTTAAAAAAACAAAAAATAAGTAAATAAATAAAATATTGCATAGAAATTTAGGTGACTGGAATTTCCCAAGTTTCTTACACTTCCAAAACTGAGTTTCTCCAGGACGAACTTATATAGAGTGAAAGATTATTCATGTAGCTACATGAATCATTAGGTTAACCAAATAAGATTCTTGAATATGACAGACCAAACTGCTTATATTTTTCATCCATCTCAAAGTGTACTTAAAAAAAAAAAAAAAGGCTTCTTTTAAACTCTAGTACTGTAATGCTGCTACCAAGAAACAGTCGTCAGTTAAAACATTAACAATCTCAAATGAAAATTAAGCAATTAGAATAAAGAATATATCAGAATATGGTGTATTTAACAACAAAACAGTTTTAAAAATTACACATAACCCCAAACAAGATAATTTGACCATTCATTAGTTGGAGTGGAATGTAGTCAAATTATCCAAAAGCAATTGTAATGTTCAACCTTGTTATTCAGTCAGTATTTTTATGGTGAGCTTTAATATTAATAAATTGTTATTGACAGAACCAATAATTATGTCAGTTTTAATCAAGATTTACAGCTAAAGTAATAGTTGTATGGCTTATTATGTTATAAAAGGGAATGCAATTATAATTTAGATGAGGGTTTAAAATTCAGGTAGGTGTGCTTTAAATTAATGTTAAAAGTCAATTGGAAAAGATCAGTAAAAATTAATGTCTGTACATATATATTTTTTAGTTCTGTTGACTAAGATGGCCTAATAACAATGTCACTCTGTAATGCTAGTTTTGATATGTACTTCTAGCCCTCAGATTTTTATCTCTAATATTGTTTTCCATAAAAAGAAACTAGGATTCCTTGAACAGATAGCTGATTTTCATCTTTAGGGAAATAAGTACAAATTGGAGGGGTAAGGATGAGAGTGGGATAGGAGATGGCAGGGAGGCAGGCAGCAGTACCTACCAGAGAACAAGCAAGGATCCTTTAAAAATTCAGAGGTTCCCTCAAAAGGACAGGAGACAGCTTACAGTGGCTCCAACTGGCTAAATTGTGACCATATAAACATCAAAAAAAAAAAGAATGATAATATAAGACTGTTAAAAAATGTGTGAGTCGTCGGGCTCCCTGCTCGCAGGGAGCCTGCTTCCCCCTCTCCCTCTGCCTACCACTCCCCCTGCTTGTGCTCTCTCTGTCTGTCAAATAAATAAACAAAATCTTTAAAAAAATCCTTAAAAAAAAAAAAGTGTATGAGTCATAATGAAACTCAAAAGTGTAAGAACTACTTTTCAAATACTTAATACTTTACTTGGGTGAATTTTCTTCAAATGCTTAAAAATATTGTTTACATTTCATTTTATTTATGTAACCCAGATCAGCAAAAGTATTTCCTTACTCTAAAACTAATACAAATCAGAGCTTACAAGAAGATCTTACTTTTCTCCCTATAAAATATTTATGGACAGACCCATGATTCTTTTGCCAACCTCCCTCCCCCCAACCCCCGCCAGAGGCTACCCACCAACAGGATTCACATATTAGAAGATATGCTACCATATTATTTCAGAAGTTAATGAAATGTGTCAAGATGGTCCATTCACACTAAGGTGCTCTCCCAAGTGATCCTGATAGCTATACCACAACAGGATAAAGAGAACTGTGATGCCAAAGCCAAGTGACCTTTTAAATGTGCTTAAAACATATAGGATTATGCTTTTTATTTACATTTATTTGCTTGTTGATGGGTTTGGTAGTTGTTGCTGGTGGCTATTTTAACTTCTCTCCTTGCCCTTTGTGGTTCTTAAAAAGAATGGAGTGGATGAAAACATCCCCACAGACATTGTTAGAAGCCAAGAACTTACACATTAGGCCTTCTGCTTTCCTAGTCCAAAATAATCTTGCCCTGAAAATTTCCTTTGTACCCTTTAGTCATAAGAGATGAAATGAGAAATAATTTGTGTTGCTTACTCTGCAGATGAAAAAGACCTAATTCTTTAGGTTCTTGGCTTTGTGGCTTCAAGGCCAAGAACACTTAATGACTTTAAAATGCATAAGAGGCATATTTCAATAAAAAATTTAAATGTTGATCAAATGTAGTAGTATATATATTATGATCCTATTTATGTAAATATATTATGTATAATCTTGAGTTCTGTTTAAAAATGTATCAGATGGCAATACTCCCAAATTGATCTACAGATTCAACACTTTGTCACAATCCTAGCTTGCTTTTTTTGCAGAAATTAACAAGCTGATACTAAAATTCATATGGAAATACAAGGGACCCAGACTAGCCATAACAATCCTGAAAAAGAAGAAAGTTCAAGGACTCACACTTCCTGATTTCAAAACTTACTATACAACTGCAGTAATCAAGACAGTGTAGTACTGGCCTAAGAATAGACATATAGATGAATGAAATTGAGTCGAGAGTACAGAAAGGACCTCTTACATTATTGGTCAATTGATTTTCAACAAGGATACCAAGACAATTCAGTGGGGAAAAGAACAGTCTTTTCAGCAAATGGTGCTGGGACACTAGGCAAAGGAATGAAGTTGGACCCTTACCTCAAACCATATATAAAAGTTAATTCAAGCTAGGTCATAGATCTAAATGTAAAAGCTAAAACTTAGAACTCTTAGATGAAAATGTAGATGTAAGTATTTGTGCCTTTGGATTTGGCAAGAGTTTCTTAGATATGACATTAAAAGCACAAGCAGCCTCAATAAAATAGATAAATTGAACCACATTAAAATTAAAAACTTTTATGCTGCAAATGATAACCTTAAGAAAATGAAAATACAACTAACGAGTAGGAGAAAATATTTTCAATCATATATATGACAAAGATATGACATATCTGACATATGTCATATATATGACAAAGGACTGGTCTCCAGAATATATAAAGAATACTTACAACTCAATAATAAAGAAAACCCAATTAAAAAATGGGAAAAGTATCAGAATACAGATTTCTCCAAAGAAGATATACAGATGGCCAACAGGCATGTGAAAAGATGTTCAGTATTATTAGCTATTAGAGAAATACAAGTTGAAACTACAATGAGTTATGACTTAACACCCACAAGGATGGCTGTAATCAAAAGGACAGGTAAGTATTGGGATGATATGGAGAAATTGGAACCCTCATATATTGATGGGAATGCAGCTGCTTTGGCAGTTCCTTAAAAGTTAAACATAATATTATCATATGACCTAGTAATTCTACTCCTAGACATATGTTCAAGAGAAATGAAAGCATACATCCACACAAAAACTTGTACATGAGCATAGCAGCATCACCATTATCACTAAAAAGTAGAAACAAGCCAAATGTGTAGCAACTGATGAATTCATAAATGAAAGGTGGTATATCCATACAATGGAATATTATTTGGCCATAAAAAGGAATGAAATACTGACGTATGCTACAATATGGATGAGTTTTAAAAACATTATGCTAAGTGAAAGAAGCCAGTCACAAAAGAACACATATTGTATGATTTAATTTATATAAAGCATCAAGAATAGGCAAATCCATAGAGACAGAAGGTAGTTTAGTATTTGCCTAGGGCTGAGGAAATTGGGGAATGGGTTTATTTTGGGGATGATGAAACTGTTTTAAACTTAGATCGTGGTTGGTGATAGTTGCACAACTGTGAATATACTAAATACCATTGAATTGTATACTTTAAAATATGTAAAAGATAAGTTATGAAGGTATTTTAATCCTAGTAACCCTTAGGGATTTTTAATCCCTAAGATTGTAATTTACTTAAAATTATGTTAATGCAATGTTACCTTAGAGATTGATAAAATCTAATAAAACAAAATTAACAGAACTTAAACAAATTTAGTTAAATTTATGTGATCTAAATTTATATTAGGCTATTTAGTAAGGGCCGGTTAGAAGAAGTGCAGGGCTTTCTGAAAATTGGAGCTATTTAACTACAATAATTATGATATTGTTGTTAATAAACTTCAGACTTAGAAATTTAGAAAAACATAAAAACTGCCTTCTTAGCCTAAAATAAGAGAACTTTTTTTTTTAATGCCCAGATTTTCTCACTAATTATTATTGGACTATTAGCTGAGAAACAAAACCAAACAAAAAACCCGAAAACTAAACAAACCCAAAATCAAAACAAATCAAAACAAAGACAGTCTTTAGACCAGCAGATTTATTTTAGACATAACATGACATTTAGTTTTCCTCTACAGCGTTCTAACAGAATTTTATAGAAATTTTTTTTACCTGTGATTATTTCCTTAAGATAAATTAGTGGAGGTACAATTAATTTACATACCTGCCAGCATTTGGTTTATTCATTCAGTCATTCACTTAACAAATGCTTTTTTGACTGCCATGGCTCTAGGCACTGGGTAGAACAGGGGATATAGAGAAGCAGACATGGTCACAGCTTTCAAAGAGCTTACAATATGTAGTAGTTAGAAAACATTAAACAAATATATATAGTTAAGATTATCTTAAATTCTATAAAGAAAAGATCAGTGTGCTAGTGAGAAACTAATGAAGGATGTGAGGATCAAAAAGGAAGAAAAGTTACTTTTTTTTTTTTTTAAGGAGGCTCCACACCCAACACAGAGCCCAGCGTGGGGCTTGAACTCATGACCCTAAGATTGAGACCTGAGCTGAGATCAAGAGTCAGATGCTTAATTGACTGAGCCACCCAGGTGTCCCAGGAAGTTACTTCTTTTACTAAGGAAGTAATTATACACATGCCAATCCTAGGTTTTTAGAAAATTTTTTTACCTACTTGACTGACAAAGATTGTTTTTAACTTGCATTTCTTTTATGAACAGTGAACTTTAGCAACTTTTCATGTTAACTGGCTTTTATTTTATTTCTTGTACTCTCTTCTTCCATCTTTAATTGGCCATTCTTGAGAAGGAAATGTATGTTTTGAAACTATTGTTTGTTGATTTAAGTTTTTTATTACATTGCTCATTTTAAATCAGATTTTATTATTTTCCTCAAAATAAACTCAAAACTAACTTACTCTTTGCTTCTGTGTGAAGTGAATGTATTCTTTTATATGTCATTGACTGTCAGTTGCTATCCATACTTTGTAGTAACAAAAATATATCAAATTTGGATCAGTTTTAGACACTTTTCCAAAGAAGACATACAGATGGCCAACAGACACATGAAAAGATGCTCATCATCACTAATCATCAAGGAAATGCAAATCAAAACTAAAATGAGATATCACTTCACATCTGTCAGAATGGCTAAAATCAACACAAGATATAACAGGTGTTGGCAAGGATGTGGAGAAAGGGGAATCCTCTTGCACTGTTGGTGGGATTGCAAAATGGTGCAGCCACTGTGGAAAACAGCATGGAGGAGTTTCCTCAAAAAGTTAAAAATAGAACTACCCTACAATCCAGCAATTGCACTACTAGGTATTTACCCAAAGAATACAAAAATACTAATTCAAAGGGGTACATGCACCTTAATGTTTATAGCAGCATTATCTACAATAGCCAAATTATGGAAATAGCCCAAGTGTCCATCAACTGATGAATGGATAAAGAAGATGTGGTATATGTATACAATGGAATATTACTCAGCTATACAAAAGAATGAAATCTTACCATTTGCAATGATGTGGATGGAGCTAAATGAAATAAATCAGTCCAAGAAAGACAAATACCATATGATTTCACTTATATGTGGAATTTAAGTAACAAACAAGCAAAGGGAAAAAAGAGAGAGGCAAACCGAGAAACAGATTCTGAACTATAGAGAACAAACTGATGGTTACCAGAGGGGAGGTGGGTGGGGGGGTTGGTGAAATAGGTGATGGGGATTAAGGAGTGCACTTTGTCATGATGAGCACCTGGTGTTGTATGGAAGTGTTGAATCACTGTATTGTATACCTGAAACGAATGTGACACTGTATGTTAACTAACTGGAATTTAAATAAAAATTAAAAAATAAAAAGTAAAAAGGTTTTTGGATCAGGTTTAAAAATTCTAAATACATCTTAATATATGAAAGGGATATATTTTCATCCAGTTGACAGTAGAGCAAAATTTTGTATATTTTACTTATGTATTGATTGATTGTATTTTAGTATTTACATGTATTTTAAAAGAGAGTTGTATTCTTCCAGGACAATTTTATTATCATACTTCTATTTTGCCAGCATCCTTGTGTCATCTTTTTATGACAACATTGTGTAGTTGTTATGTGTACCAGCTTTGAAATAAGGCAACCTCTGTTTGAATGCCATTATTACCACCTACAAATCAAATATAATCTTAGGCAAATTACTTATCCTTTCTAAGTGTCCTTATTTTCCTCTTTGTAAAAACGCTCCTCATGTTCAAAGCCCTTAGTATAGTGCCTGGCACAAAGCAATTGCTCAGTCAGTCAGAGCTATTATGGTCTTTTCAATCACTGTCTTCCAATTTTCCCCTTCAGATTTCATGCCACTTTTGTTCCTACAGTTGTTTTCCCGTTTTGTTTACTTTCCTATTATTTCTGCCATGTGACTAATTCTCCCTGTACTATTTCAAGAAGAAAAGTGCAGACAGTCTCAAGCACAGCTATGACATCTGTATCTGTGATTCCTGTTAAACCTTAAGCCTGCATAGCAGGGAGCCATCCTGCCAACTAGAGGCACTGGAAAACAGCATTATGGTTTCTAAAGGTGGAAGAGATTCTTACCTTATCCACATTCTGAGACATTGCTATGTTTGGTTGGATCACTAACTGGTAAAGAAGACAGAGGAGGATAAAGCACACCAGTGTAAACTATACATATCCAATGTGTAAAAACTCAACTTCTAGCGGAGTAGTCTGGTCTTTGTAAGAATTTGAATTTTGTTCATCTTTCTAGGAACTTCTGAAGAATGGGGAAAGCAGGTTTTCATAGTGGTCAGGGCCATTTGTCAGGATATTTGAGCCTTGACTATCTTTTACTACCTTGCCTGCAAACATTTGTATAAAGATCAAATTGATTTGCAAGAGCAGTCCTGATTAGGGAAACTGAGAAGTCAATATGAAGTAAGTAGATGTTTTAGGGGTACAAAAGTAGGAGGTGGGAAGTGTGTAGTGAGAGGATAGATTTAACAATAGAACAATATGGAGACAAAGGGTTCATGAAGAAGAGAAGAAAAACAAGGTAGAAGATAGGGTGCTGTATTGTTCGGCAGCCATGAACAGGTTTTTTAATGTTGCCTAAGTAATAGTATAAAGGGATAATGAGTACTTCAATTATTTTAGGAATCAGCTAGCAGTAAGGATCTCCTTTTCCTGTCCTTTGACAATCTAATTCACCTAATAGTAACCTGGATGTCCTATTTACTACTTTGAGAAGGGAGAAGTTAAATGATTAAAAATGGAATGTTTAGGGTGCCTGGGTGGCTCAGTCAGTTAAGCATCTGCCTTTGGCTCAGGTAATAATCCCAGGGTCCTGGGATTAAGTCCCACATAGGGCTTCCTGCTCAGCGGGGAGTCTGCTTCTCCCTCTCCCTCTACCCCTCCCCCTTGCCCTTGCTCTCTCTCTCTCAAATAAATAAAATCTTAAAAAAAAATAATTTAAAAAAATGGAATGTTTAGCAGCCTACAATCTATTGGCAATGTCTTTTTAAAAGCATTTAAGCCTTTGTTGGTTGCAGATTTTAGATTTGCATGTGAATAGTGGCCCAGAATTGAAATTTTTCCAAAACCGATATAAAAAAAATTTATTGTGGAAAAACTTAAACATATACACAAGTAGAAAGAATGGTATAATAAATCTCCATATATCTATAACCAGCTTCAACTACTAACCCACAATTAATTTTGTTTCATTGATATGTCCACCCACATTCCTTTCCCCCTCACCTTCCTGGTCCCTCTCCCCAGCTTCTCAGACTTGAATTTTTTAGAAGCAAATTTGATACATCATATAATTTCATCAGTAAATATTTTAATATAAAGCACTAAAATATAAATAAACACAATAATAATGTGAATTTCACACCTAAAAAATAATAATTCCTTAGTATTATCAAGTATCTGGCCAATGTTCAAACTTCCCTGATTCTCTCTCTTCTAGTTTGTTTGGTTGAATTGAGATTCAAATAAGATTCATACATTTAATTCATGTATCTTTTAATTCCATTTTAATGTAGTCCTCCTTCATCTCTATTTTTGTCCTTGCAATGTAGTTGTTGAAACTGGATCATATGTTCTATAGTTTCCCATAGTCTAGATTTTGCTGATTATATCCCTATGGTCTCGTTTATATCTTCCTTTGTTGTCCCATGTACTTTCAGTATATTGTCAGATCTAGAGAGACCTGTTAGATTCAGGTTTTGACCATTTTTACAAGACTGCTTCATAGGTGCTAGAAATACATAATGTCTGATTGTGTATCTTTTTGTAATACAAATAATCTTTGATATTGATAATCATTGCAAAATGTCATAATTATAGGTGGCTTCTTCATTTATTAGCTAAGTGAGTTTATAAATTGAAACTTCCCTCACTTAGAGCTATTTTTCCATATGCAGTTGGGTTTGTTTCTGTATTTTCTGTTCTGTTCCATTCATCTGTACATTCATGTGCAATGCTATACTATTTTTATAATAGAGGCTTTATAATATATTTCAATATTTATTGGGGCTAGCCTCTATTTTTCTGGCTATTCTTACTCATTTTTCCTTCCAGATGAGCTTTATAATCCATTTTCCTAACTCCAGAAAACAAGTAATGATATTTTGTTAGGAGCATATTAAATGTATACATTAACAGAGAGAATATGACATCTAAGCATCTTTATGATATCGAATCTTCTTGTCTAAGAACATGGTATATCTTTCCATTTGCTGAAGCTTACATTATGTTTTTTGGAAGATTTTGTGACATTCCTGTATCAGTTTTCTGTGGCTGCTATAACAAATTACTATAAACTTGGTATCAAAAAATAACAGAAATTTATTCTCTCACAGTTTGAGGCCATAAGTCTAAAATCAGCTTCACTGAGCCAAAATCAACATGTAAGGCAGAGCTGTGTTCCCTCTGCAAGCTCAAAGAGGCAATATTTTAATTGGCTCTTCTAGGTTCTGGTAGCTGCCAGCATTCCAAGTCTTATGGCCACTTCATTCTAATCTTTGCCTCCTCCTCCATATTACCCCTTCCTCTTCTGTGTATGAAATCTCTGTTTGTCTCTGTCTTATAAAAACATTTGTGATTGGATTTAGAGTCTACCCAGATAATCTAGGATAATCCCCTGTCAAGATCCTTAATTTAATCACATCTGCAAAGACCTCTGGATGCCTATATTCAGCCTAATGTAATTACTCCTATAGATTTTGGACATGTCTTTTTAAATTTATGATTAGATATTTTCTTTTGTTATTTGTTATCAAAATAGCATCTTCTTTCTCATCTTTTAATTGGTTTATATTGGTATACTGATTTTTGTATGTTGATTTTATAACTTGCTACTTTTCTAAATTCTCTTACTCCTTGCAGTAGCTTTTCAAAGGAATTCTTTTGTGTTGCTAGATGTCTAATTATATCATCTACACATAAACATAGTTTAACCTTTTTCTTCCCAACTCTCATGCTTCCAGTTATTTTCCATTGTCTAATTACATTGACTAATACCTCCAACATGATGTTAAATAATAACGGAGATATTAGTATCCTGATCTTATTTCAGTCTTTAGCAGAAAAGCTTCTAGTGTTTTTTACAGATAGGATCCAAGGCATATTTTTTTAAGGGATTTAACTTTATATTTTAAGATGAGAAATGTCAGCAATTATCTTTATAGAGCTTTTATTTATTTATTTTTCTTTATAGGGCTTTTAAAGTGTTTTTCAAGTATCTAATTTATTTGGTTCTATGAGATAAAAGGGCAAATAGAGTAACTTAATTTTATAGTTAAGTAAATGTTGAGAGAAATTAAGTAATTGCCTAAGGTCATGATGCTTAGAAAGTGGTACAAGGAGGACCAGAATAAAAAAAGTTTTTTTCGCTGCACTAGGCTGCATATTCATTTTACTTAATATTTTCCTCCAGGAAACTATAGATTCAGGACAACGCATTACATGCCTATGAGAATACATAAATAAGTTATTTTCCTTTTTAAAATGTGAATTTTAATGGTTCGCTATATTGGATGATTGGGTATGTGTGCTTATGTGTTTTTAGAGAGTAAAATATTATATGTGGGTAAGTGTAAAGTCCCCTTTAATGACCTGACTTCAGTCCCATTTCCTCTCCTCGGAGGCAATGTAGTATAGACTCGGACAGTTGTGTTTTTTTTTCTTTTTTTGTAATGCAAGTGCCAGACTTAAGCTTTGATTGTAGAGGCATCCATATCAAAGAGCCATTCATCTAAAAGATTGCTATCTTAAATATACACAGTGCCAGCCACAAGCCTAGATAAAGAGCCAGGCCACCTGCCCCTAATGAGGCTCCTTTGTTTTGCAGATCTTAATTGATTTTGATAACTGTCCTTTTGGGCCAGTTGTTTTTTCCTCTTCCTGAGCTTCAAATTCATGCTCTTATGTTTTAATTCATCAATAAAGAGTGAGCCCTAGAGCCCCCACATTTGACCCCAATAAAAGGAGAACCCCTGGCCCATTTGCACTTTACCAGCCCCACCCCCACCCCCCACCCCCAATCTCTGGCACTGTCTCTGGCTCCCTTGCTTTCCTGGGCTCCCACACACTCTCCTCTCCCTCTCTCTGTTTTTTTCTCTCCATCCGTCTCCACCTCCCACTGTGTGGCCCCAAGTGTACTATGTAATTTCCAGGTCTTATAAGTAATAAACCTTTGTTTTGTCAAAGTTTCCTGATGGTTGTTGCTGAAGGATGTCTTGGAATCATAATAAGAACCACAAGGGTCAGTCCAGTCATAACACTGATTTGGAAAGGGAAAATGTCTGTGGGTAGCTCACTCCAGGGCCCAGGTGAGCACCACCAGGCATTTCTAGTCTGCAGCTTTATTTTTTTTTTTTAATTTTTTATTGTTATGTTAATCCCCATACATTACATCATTAGTTTTAGATATAGTGTTCCATGATTCATTGTTTGTGCATAACACCCAGTGCTCCATGCAGAACGTGCCCTCCTCAATACCCATCACCAGGCTAACCCATCCTCCCAACCCCCTCCCCTCTAGAACCCTCAGTTTGTTTTTCAGAGTCCATCGTCTCTCATGGTTCTTCTCCCCCTCTGATTTCCCCCCCTTCATTCTTCCCCTCCTGCTACATTCTTCTTCTTCTTTTTTTCTTTCTTAACATATATTGCATTATTTGTTTCAGAGGTACAGATCTGAGATTCAACAGTCTTGCACAATTCACAGCGCTTACCAGAACACATACCCTCCCCAGTGTCCATCACCCAGTCACCCCATCCCTCCCACCCCACCCCCCACTCCAGCAACCCTCAGTTTGTTTCCTGAGATTAAGAATTCCTCATATCAGTGAGGTCATATGATACATGTCTTTCTCTGTTTGACTTATTTCGCTCAGCATAATACCCTCCAGTTCCATCCACGTCGTTGCAAATGGCAAGATCTTATTCCTTTTGATGGCTGCATAATATTCCATTCTATATATATACCACATCTTCTTTATCCATTCATCTGTTGATGGACACCTTGGCTCTTTCCACAGTTTGGCTATTGTGGACATTTAGTCTGCAGCTTTATTATGGATAGGCTGAGACTGGCACAAAATAGGCAATGACCCACAAGAGTTAGGTATGTTAACCTTCTAGTCCATTTTTTAAAATCCACAATTCACAGACAAAATGCATGATATGGGGTCAGCGATTTTAAGAAAATTATTACAGAGATAATATCAAAATCTATCTCCCTTTTTTCACCTATCATCGTCATATGGATCTTGAAGTATGCAAGGCTTTTCTAAGCATAACATAAAATGCAGAATGTACTTTTAGAATCTAGATCTCCAGAGAAGTCTGGTATCTTTCCACTATCACTTTGCCTACTAAACTGTTCTCATTAAGAAATTTTTAAAATTTAGGGGCGCCTGGGTGGCTCAGTTGTTAAGCTTCTGCCTTCAGCACAGGTCATGATCCCAGGGTCCTGGAATCAAGCCCCGCATTGAGCCCCTCATCGAGCCCCCCATTGAGCCCCGTATCGGGCTCCCTGCTCAGCGGGAAGCCTGCTTCTCCCTCTCCCACTCCCCCTGCTTGTGTTCCTTCTCTCTCTGTGTCTCTCTCTGTCAAATAAATAAATAATCTTAAAAAAAATTTTTTTTTTTAAATTTAGAAATATACTTCCAATTTTGATTAAATATCCATCTGGCCTTTCTAAGTTGTAACAGTTAAGGAAGAGAGGAAAAACATTTAAATATAAAGCATTTTTAACCGTTTTGTGCTTGTGAAAGTGCTGAATAGAAGTACCTGCTGAATATAAAGTTTGTAATTTCATTTTGCCTGCAGAGGGAGAATTTAGGTAGGAGTTATGCATTAGAGTTTGGTAAAAAGTGACTTACTTTCTTGAATTAAGTCAATTTATATCCTTGATAGTGGCAAAATCATTTCAAAATGACATGTAGTACAAAATTCCAGCACTTAATATTAAAAACCATCTTAGGAGTAGGGGACCTGAGGAGAATTTCGGAATATCTTATTCAATAATCTTTTTTGTTTTCCGTGTTGGAAATGAGAGGCTTCACCAACCACCACTCAGATGCTGCAAAATACCTGTATAAATAGAACTGCTATTTTGTTTTAAGAGTGAAATGTTGATGGTTTAGACCAGGAGTTGGCAAACTTTTTCTGTAAAGGGCCAGATAGTAAGTATTTTCAGCTTTGTAGCCCATGTGGTCTCTGTTGTAACTACTCCGTTCTATTGTTGCAACCAAAAGCAGCCATAGATAATACATAAACAGATGGGCAAGACTGGCTGGGTTCCAATAAAACTTTATTTACAAAACAATTAGGTGGATATTAATGTGGGAATCAAAAGCAAAAGAAAAAATTAAATTTCCTTACAGCCGGCAGCCAGTTGACAAGTTGGTACAGGCAGAGTGACCTTCCTCTAGGAACTCAATTACCTTGACGTTGGTACTTTGCTACGGGCAAAAGGCAATCTTAGTGTAACGTTATCCCAACCACCAGGATCCTGTAAGTCTCCTTTAACATATAAAAATTCCTTTGGAAACTTCCTTTCTCTATAACCCCCACGATATATGTTAGCAATCATCCTTCAACCAGATGGCCCAGTGATATACATCTGAAGGGTTTCATGACTAAGGTCTTACTAGACAGTGATAAATGACTTTTCCTAACAATAGTTAGCCCCTCAAGGTCCTGGAAACCTTGCTTCCAAATTCCTTAGAGACCTAGGCTATCCTTAACCCCCTCCCAACTTGAAAATATATAATGCGCCACCCCTCACAATCCCAGTGCAGCTCTTTCTGCCCATGGGTCCTGTCCCCTTGCTTTAATAATACCACCTTTTTGCACCAAAGTTGTCTCAAGAATTCTTTCTTGACTGTTTGCTCTGAACCTTAACATTTCCCCATCAGATATGATCCACAGGCTGTAGTTAGATCTTTGCTGGGTTGAAGGCAGTGGTGTACTGGTAAACGTTCAACAACTGGCTTTTTGGAGAGACTGGTAAGCCGAGATTTATAGCACTTGCCCATTAACGTGACGTAAATATTCCCATCACAGTTGATTTCAGGCTATTTATTTGGTGTTACTGAACAGGGACAGAGAAAGGGATATAGACTAGTACACCATCACATAGCTTTTCTACCGTACAGCTACACTAGATGTAAATAACCTCAAGACCATAGACAATAGTAAAATGTGATGAATTTTGAATATTTATTACCTTTATTTTGAATACAATTTATTTAATTTCAAATTAAAATAATTTTTAATAATGTCTATGTTTAACATTTGGTTCACAAAATTCCTAAAAATTGAGTAATTGGTTCTGGTGAGCCAGTATGAGCCAATTCCAGCGCACCACTGTGGTGGAGGATATGATCAAGAATTTTGTTTTAATAAGCTACCTACTGAATCATATGGGAGAATAAAAGCGAAAAAATATAGAGAATTGTGTTAATATGTAACTTTTGCACTAATCTTGTTCATGTGTTAAGGATCTGAATAAATATGTATTTTTTTATTTAAGTGAAAATCGACTGAGCCAAAGGTGCTTTATTTCTTGGTTCTTTATCTCAACTTTTAAGTGATAACATAGGAAGTAAATTTAGGTCGGTAGATTCTGTCAATATATCATATATAATATCAAGTGTTACTTATTGTTTGATTTTTTTTTCCTTTAAGGCATAACTGTGACGCCTGACGAAGAACAAAACTTAAATCATTATGTAGAAGTTTTACAGAACCTAATACTAAGTGTTCCTACTAGGGAGCCAGGTCCTGAGAAAAAATCAAAGTCTCCAAATAATGTTCATTCTATAGGACCGAAGGTATCGAGATTAAAGGAGATAATCACACATGGAGACTTTTCTACTGAAAATGATGTTTTAATCAATCCTATCAGTGAAAACACCACAGCTTCCCCTACTGGAGACTTCACACTGGAAGTAAAGAAGAAGAAAACTACCAAAAGTACAGCATTCTGGTCGATTAAACCAAGAAAGGTTTCTATTGTGTTACGCACAGATGAACCGCTTATTGTAAGAGAGCCAGAGCCAGAGCCGGAACTGGCACATACTGAGGCACCAAAGCCACGGCCAAACGTCACTGAGACATCCCCAAGTCCAGATGTCACCTCGGGCCAACCGTTTAGTACCTCTTCAAGTAGGAGCACTGACATGGACACGGTCACAGAACTAGAAGATGTTCCTCAGCTCTCAGGTGAATATGAAATGGAAAAATCGGACGCACTAACATTTGAAAAAAGCCCACAGATTCTGAGTATTGAAGACATTTTGAAAAAAATTTCAGATATTCATTCACAGGTACAACAGGTACCTCTTGCTGAGAGCCTCAAGCCAGAATACAGAGAGGACATTCGAGCCTCTAGAGAGCACCTAAAACGGAGCCTTGCTTTAGCAGAAGCAGCGGAACATAAACTACAAAAGATGTATAAATCCCAGCTGTTACCACTAGGACAAAGCAGGGACGTTGGAATTGATGACATTGAAACTGTTATTAACATGCTGTACAATTCCAGATCTAAATTGTCTGAATATTTAGATATTAGACATGTTCCACCAGAAATGAGACAAAAAGCTACTACAGTATTCAATACATTGAAAAAAATATTATGTGTAAGTCAACTAGAAACTCAAAACCTTATTAGGAAGTTATTAAGCAATAATATAAAAATTTTAAACCTACTTGATGTTCCACAACAAAGTTGATTTAAGCGAACCGTGCATTCATTTCACTGGAGAAATAAACATATTAGTGATTCACAAGTTGTATGAAAATATTTTCTATTGTTCAATGTGCTAACATCTTTCCATGTCATATATTATAAAAAAATTTCATATGCATGAAAGCCTAATAATTTAAAATAAAATTTTGGTTCAGGAGTTTGTAGTTTTTTTCTCATTAATTAACTTTAAAAGTTATGAAGATCTTTGATTTTACTTGACTAGATTAGTTAAATTCACCCATTTTATAAGAGTTAAGAGACTGTGTGCAATCTGTATGTAGCCTGTTTTAAATAAATGAATATAAATGTAAAATTTTAGGATATATGGTCTTTATTACTCTTTGAGAGGATCTGAGTTTTCTGTCTGAATAACAAAGTTGGAACTTGAATCAGCACTTTTATTTGAATATCTGTCTGCCTCCTTTGAAAGGTGGATGGTATATGAAGATACGTCCCTGTTTCTTTGTTGTTAAGTACTTTTGGAGTATCAGTGAGTGGCTGTAACTTGGATTTGTAATATAGCCATTCTCACTTACTTCCTATTTTTGTTTCTTTTTTTTTTTTAAGATTTTATTTATTTATTTATTTGACAGAGGGAGACACAGCGAGAGAGGGAACACAGCAAGGGGAGTGGGAGAGGGAGAAGCAGGCTTCCCGCAGAGCAGGAAGCCCGATGCGGGGCACTGGGCTCGATCCCAGTACCCCGGGATCCAGACCTGAGCTGAAGGCAGACGCTTAATGACTGAGCCACCCAGGTGCCCCCTATTTTTGTTTATTTCTATACATATACATTGAGGCTTTGCAAATCTTTTGTTAGGAATATGACTAACACGACTAAGGTTAACTGTGTAATATCATGCTTATGATGCACATAATTCTTTCATGATTTGACCAGTATTATATTTAAATTCATTTATTTATTCATTCATCAAACTACTCATTTATAGTTTAGTAGAGATTTATTGACCTTTTAGACTATGTGCAGAAAAAATACTAGGCTTTGGGGATATAGTAAGACCTAGTTCCTTCTCTCTTTGAGATTGTATTATAGGAGGAAAGATAGACATTAAATAAATAACTTCAATAATTTTTAAATTTCAGTTGTGACAAGTTGTTATGAATCTGTGAGAAGTTTAATCTCACCTAGACCAAAAATAACTGGAAAGCTATCTTGAGAAAGTAGCATTTAAGGTGATATCTGAAGGATAAGGGTGCATGTAGGGGGAAGGCGGCATTCCAGGCAGAGGGAACAGCAAGTGTGATGCTCTGAGTTGGGAATGAGTATGGCAAATTCAAGAAGTAGCTGGTGTGTAGAAAGGCAGAACATCTCAAGATGGAGCCGGTTAGGTACACAGGGTTGGAACAGATCCTGCAAGGCCTTAAAGTGTATACATATTGACGACGCTAGCTGTTACCCTATGATTGCTGAGAAGCATTCGTGGATTTTAAGCAAAAGATGGGTATGATCAAATTTGTGTTTTTAAAAAAACCACTCTGGCTGCAGTTTTGGAGGCAGACAAAAGTAGAAGTGCACTAAGCAAAGGCCAAATTTAGCTTAGACTAGTTCAAAAGAAGTGTTAGTTTAGAAGTAGAATCAACAGTATTTGGTGATTGCATGGACATAGAGACTGAGAGAGTAGCAGGGATCAAAAATAATTTCTACACAATTAGCTAGATCATAAAAAGGACCACATAGGTTTTGTTTCACAATAACACTCTTTACTGTTTCCTGTTGCTTGTTTTTTTTTATTTTGTGTGTATGTTGCTTATTTTTAAAATTAATTTTACTATGGAAGATTTCAAACATGTGAAAAAGTAAACAGATTAATGTAATAGATCTATGTACCTAATGTCCAGTTTCAACAGTGATCTACTAATGACTCATCTTGTTTCACCTAAACCCTCACCTTTTCCCCTTTCCTATTTTATGTTGAATTAAATCCCAGATACTTTTTCATTTCATTTGTAAAGATTACAGTGTGAAGCTCTTTCAGTTTTTAAAAAAAACAACCACAATATCACCACACATACAAATTTAATAATTCTTTATCATCAAATATCCAGTCATTGTTCAGATTTCCAACTGCTAGTAATTTTTTTAAATTTAGAGTTTGTATGAATCAAAGATCCAAATAAAATTCACACACTGAGATTTGATTTGACTCGTAAATTTTTTTTTTTTTTTTTAAGATTTTATTTATTTATTTGACAGAGAGAGACACAGCGAGAGAGGGAACACAAGCAGGGGGAGTGGGAGAGGGAGAAGCAGGCCTCCCAATGAGAAGGGAGCCCGATGCCGGGCTCGATCCAGGCTCGATCCCAGGACCCTGAGATCATGACCTGAGCCGAAGGCAGACGCTTAACGACGGGGCCACCTAGGAGCCCCATAAGTCTTTTAATCTAGAGTTTCTTTCACCTTTTTTCTCCTTGAAGCTTACTTATCAAAGAAATTGGTCATTTGACCTATAGTTTTACACCTATCGATTTTGCTGATTGTATCCCCATAATGCCTTTTAGTATGTTTTCCTGTCCTCCGTATTTTCTGTAAATCGATAGTTGGATCGAGAGAGGCTTTTTCAGACTCAGGTTTGTCTCTTTTTTTGGTCAAGATAGCATAGATCATCTGGTTGTGTTTACTTTTTTTTTTTTAAGATTTTATTTATTTATCTGACATAGAGAGAGTGAGAGAGGGAACACAAGCAGGGGAAGTGGGAAAGGGAGAAGCAGGCCTTCTGCCGAGCAGGAAGCCGGAAGCGGGGCTCAATCCCAGGACCCTGGGATCATGACCTGAGCTGAAAGCAGATGCTTAACGACTGAGCCACCCAGGCACCCTGGTTGTGTTTACTTTTGTATTTATAAAGCAGCCTTTGATGTTCATTACCTAGATTATTGATCAGGTGATGCAAAATGGACATATCATTCCTTCCTTATTAGCTGGAATATGTCTATAATGAGAAACTTCCTCTCCTCTATTATTTGATTCCCTAGGAGTCCAGTGTGTATTGGAAAGACATCAAATCTTTCTCTTTTTTAACAGTTTTCAAAATAATTAGTTCATAGAATCCTCCAATGGTGACCTATTTTTTTAAATTAGATCTTTATTCTTTGGAACAGTTGGAGGCTTATAGAGAAATTGATCAGAAAATACAGAGTTCCCACATACCTCTCTCTAGTCTACCATAGTTTCCACTATTATTTATATCTTATATTAGTGTGGTACAATTCTTACAATTGATGAACCCACATTGATACATTATTATTAACTGAAGCTCCATAGTTTACATTAAGGTTCACTCTTTGTATTGTACATTTTATAGGTTTTGACAAATATATAATAACACATATCCACCATTACAATATCATACACAATAGTTTCACTGCCCTAAAAATCCCCTGTGCTTCACCTATTCATCCCTCCCCCTTCCTCCCCAATCCCTCCAATCCCTGGCAAAACTGATGTTTTTTACTCTCTCTATACTTTTGCCTTTTCTAGAATGTCATGTAGTTAGAATCATATAGAATATAGCCTTTTAAGATCGGCTTCACTTAATATGTGTTTAAGATCCCTCCATGTCTTTTTGTGCCTTGACAGCTCATTTCTTGTAGTACTAAGTAATATTCCATTGTATGGATGTACCAGAGTTTATACATTCACCTGTTGAAGGACATCTTGATTACTCCCAAGTTTTGCAATTATGAATAAAACTGCTTCAAACATCTGTGTGCAAGTTTTTGAGTAGACCTAAGTTTCAATTGTGCCAGTTTTTTTCACACCTTCGAACGTGCAAAAGTTAGCAAACTTTTATATTTTGGCCAATCTGATAAATGAAAAGTATTATCTAGTTGTTTTAATGTATGTTTCCTTAATTATGAGTGAGGTTGGACATCTTTTTATATTTATATTTTTATTTCTGGAAACGGCTTGTTCCTGTTTATTTCTCTACTGGTTGCTTTTCCTTAGTGGTACATACAACCTTTTAATATAACAAGGAAATTAGAATTTTGTGTCATATTTTTACAAATATTTTGTCTAGTTTATTATTTGTGTTTTGATTTTCCCATGTAGAAATTGAAAACCTTCATAAATCAAATTTATACATTTTTTTCTTTGGGTGCCTTTGTGTTTTGTGTCTGACCTTTCCCACTCTGAGATTTTACAAAATTCCTCTTTTTTATTCTAGTGTTTTAGTGTTTTTACCTTTTTAAAAATAAACTATTTTTTAGAGCAATTTTAGGCAAAATTAAGGAGAAGGTGCAGAGTTTCCATATATACGCACACACGTATAGCCTCCCTCACTATCAGTTTCCCCCACCAAAGTGGTACATTTGTTACAATTGATAAACTTACACTGATGCATCATTATGACCTCCAAGTCCATAGTTTACATTAGGATTCACTCTTGGTGGTATACATTCTGTAGGTTTGGACAAGTGTATAGTGATAGGTTTCACCATTATAGTATCATAAAGAGTAGTTTCATTGCCCTAAAAATCTTCTGTGCTCCACCTACTCATTCCTTCCTCCTCTCAATCTCTGGCAACCACTGATCTTTTTACTGTCTCCATAGTTTTGTCTTTCCTATAATGTCATGTAGTTGGAATCATATAGTATGTAACGTTTTCAGATTGGCTTCTGTCACTTAATAATGCACATTTAAGGTTCCTCTGTGTCTTTTCATGGTTTCATAGCTCATTTAATTTTAGCTCTGAATAATGTCTATTTACCCATTCACCAATAAAGGACATTTTGGTTGCTTCCAAGTTTTGGCAATTATGAATAAAGCAGCTATAAACATCCAGGTGCAGGTGTTTGTATGGACATAAGTTTTCAATTCTTTTGGGTAAATACCAAGGAGCCCCATTGCTGGGTTGTACGGTAAGAGTATTTTTAATTTTGTAGAAGCCATTAAACTGTCTTCCAAAGTGACTGTACCATTTTGCAATCCCACCAGCAATGAACGAGAGTTCCTGTTCCTCCACATCCTCACCAGCACACGGTGTTGTCAGTGTTCTGAATTTTTACCATCCTATTAGGTGTGTAGTGGTCTCATGGTTGTGACTATTACCTTTTAATTAAATTTTTTAAGTTTTTGATAATTATAGATAAACATGCTGTTTTAAGAAATAATACAAAGAGATCTAGTTAATGTGCTCTTCACTCATTTCATCTAATGGTAATATCTTCAAAACTATAGTGCAATATCACAAGCAAGATAAATGCGTTAGTATAAGATACAGAACATTAACAAGACTGCAAGGATCCCTCATGTTGCCCTGTTATAGCTACACCTACTTCCCTCCTGTTTTCACACCTTTCTAACCTCTGCTAACCACCATTCTCTTCTCCATTTCCATAATTTTGTCATTTCAAGAATGTCCTATAAGTAGAATCATACAGCGCGTAATCTTTGGGGATTGGCTTATCTTCCCACAGCTCAGTTTTCCAGAGCTTGAGCAAGCTTGTTGCATGCATCAATCCCTTCCTTTTTACTTGAGTGGTGCTGTGCAGTTTATCTATTCACCTGCTTAACAACCTTTGGGTTATTTCCAGGTTTGGCTATTACAAGCTCCTATAAACATTCATTTACAGGTTTTTTGTGAACATAAGTTTTCATTTCTCTGGGATAAATGCCCAGGAGTGAAACTGCTGTGATGTATGGTAGTTACATATTCAGTATTAAAAGAAACTGCCCACCGTTTTCTAGAGTGGCTGTACCATATCCTAAAACCACCAGCAATGTATGAGTTTCTCTGAAACCTCACCAGCATTTGGGGTCATCACTATTATTTAACATTTATTTATTTTATTTTAAAGTGTACAATAGTTTTAGTGTATTTATAAAATTTTACAACCATCATAACTATCTAATTCCAGAATATTTCAACACCCCCAAAAGAGAACCCCATATCCACTAGCAGTCCTTTCCCCATTCCTCTCTCCCCCAGCCCCTGGCAATTGTGTTCTCTCTCTATGGATTTGCTTATTTGGACACTTCAATATGATGTAATCATACAATATGTATTCATTTGTGACTGGCTTCTTATTAACAGTGTTTTCAAAGTTTATCTGTATTCTAGCATGTATCCGTACTTCATTACTTATGGCTGAATAGTATTCCATTATATGGATATATTGCATTTTGTTTATGCATTTCTCAGTTGATAGACTTTGGGTTTTTCCCACTTTCTGGCTATTAAGAATAATGCTGCTGCAGATGTACACATTTTTGTGTACACATAAGTTTTAAATTCTCTTGGGTGTATACCTAGGAGCAGAATTATTGAGTCATATGGTAACTTTATGTATAACTTTGGGAGACTGCCAAACTGTTTCTGAAAGGGGTTGAATCATTTTTTACATTCTCCCTAGCAATATATGAGGATTTCAATTTCTTCACATCCTCCCCAACACTTACCAATGTCTTTTTTTTTTTTATTACAGCCACCCTTGTGGAAGTGAAGTGGTATCTCATTGTGGTTTTGACCTGTATTTCTCTGACGGCTAATGCTGTTGCATATGTTTTCATGTGCCTATTTGCTATTTGTATATCTTCTTTGGAGAAAAGTCTGTTCAGATCCTTTGCCATTTTTTAATTGAGTTCTTTGTCTTTTTATTATTGAGTTGTAATTCTTTATATATTCTGGACACTGGCCCCTTATTAGATATCCAATTAGAAAATATTTTCTCCCATTCTGTCAGTTGTCTTTTCACTTTCTTAATGGTATTGTTTTCAGCACAGAAATTTTATTTTATTTATATTTTTAAAAAAATTTTATTTATTTATTTGACGAGAGAGAAAGACAGAGAGAGAACACAAGTAGGGGGAGTGGAAGAGGGAGAGAGAAGGAGGCTCCCAACCGAACAGGGAGCCAGACACGGAGCTTGATCCCAGGACCCTAAGATCATAACCTGAGCCGAAGGCAGACGCTTAATGACTGAGCCACCCAGGCGCCCCTCAGCAGAGAAATTTTAAATTTCAATACAGTCCAATGTTTATTTCCTTTTGCTGCTTGTGCTTTTGTGTCACGTCTAAGAAACAATTTCCAAATGCAAGGTCCCTTATTCGGTATGACTGGTGTCCACATTAGAAGATTAAAAAGCCACCTGAAGACTGAGACACTGTGTGATGACAGAGACATAGATTGGAAGGACAAGGATCAATGGCCATCACCCAAAAGCAAAGAAGAGGAAAGGCAAGAGGGAGAATGACATTGCTGACACCTTGATTCTGGAATGCTAGCCTCCAAAACCATGAAAGAGTAAAATTCTGTTGTTTAAAGCCATCTAGTTTATGGTATTCTGTTAGGACAGTCCTAGGAAACTAAAATAGTTATGGTGTTTAATTCTTTTGTATATATTGCTTAATTCCATATGCTAGTATTATTAAGGATGTTTGCACCTACTAATGAGCAATATTGGTTTGTAGTTTTCCTTTTTTTTTTTTTTTTTTTGCATTTTTTTGGTCTGGTTTTGGCATCAGAGTAATATTACCTTCATCAAATGAATTGGGGAGTGTTCCTCCTTCTTTCATTTTCTGGAAAAGATTGTATAAATTCATCTTAATTCTTCTTTCAACATTTGGTATTCTCCAGTGTACCTTCCGGTTTCCCTTATCTGAAATATCTTCATTTTCCCCTCATTCCTGAAGGATATTTTTGCCGGATATTGGCTTTTGGGTTGATAGTTCTTTCTTTTCATCACTTTCAAAATGTTGTACTAATTCCTTCCTGCCTCCATGGTTTTTGTTGAGAAACCCATTGTCATTTGCATTGTTTTTTCTTATTGGTAAAATGTCATTTCTCTCTCACTGTTTTCAAGGGTTTTTCTGTTTTTCTTTGATATGAATTTTCAGATATTTAACTATAATGTGTCTTGGTGTAGATTATTTTAGATTTATCCTATTTGAAATTTGTTCAGCTTCTTGAATCTATGGGCTTATGCTTTTTGCCAAATTCGGAAAATTTTTGTCCATTATTTCTTTGAGTACTTTTTCTTTTTTTTTTTTTTAAGATTTTATTTATTTATTTGAGAGAGAGAGAGTGAGTGAGAGAGCTGGCATGAGCGGGGGAGGAGTAGAGGGAGAGGGAGAAGCAGACTCCCCACTGAGCAGGGAGCCTGATGCGGGGCTCGATCCTGTGACTCCAGGATCATGACCTGAGCCAAAGGCAGACGCTTAACCCACTGAACCACCCAGGTGCCCCTCTTTAAGTACGTTTTCAACCCCACCTTTTTCTTTCTTTCTGGGACTCCAATGATGTGAACACTAGATCTTTTATTATAGTCCCATGGATCCTGGGGCTCTATTCATTTATTTTTTTCAGTTCACTTTCTTTTTATTATTCAGATTGGGTAATTTCTATTATTCTGTCTTCAAGTTTACTTATTATTTCCTCTGTTCCCTCTGTTCTTCTGTTGAGCCCATCCAGTGAGCTTTTTGTTTCAACTATTTTATTTTTCAGTTCCAAAATTTCCACTTGGTACTTCTTTATATCTTCCAGTTCTTTGCTAAGACTCTCTTTCTTTGGGGGAGATTTTATACTTTTTTCATTTATATCAAGCATGTTTGTAATGTTCATTGAAGCATTTTTATGATGGCTGCTTTAACATCTTTGTCATGTAGTTCTGAAACTGCTGTTATCTTGGTCTTGACATCTATTGATTATTGTATCTGCTGGGTAGTGGTAAAATTCCTGACTCTCCACTAGGCCCCTCTGACACCACTCTAATGGTGAGGAGGGGTGACTCATTACTGCTGGATAGGGGTGGAAGTTCAGGCTACTCACATACTCTTCATTAATATGAAGTGGGGGATTAAGTACATCCACTGGGGAAGAAATTCCTGCATTCCTACTGAGTCTTCTCTAATACCATCCTGGTGAGGGGAGGGTCCCTATTTGGCTTTTGCCATTGGGGATGGGGATTGGGTCAGAAGTTACAGTTTTTTTGTAATGTTTGGCTGTAATTGAGTGGTTACTGTCTAAAAGTTTTATGTGTTGCTAGCCTGCTCCTTTCCAATCCTTTGGCTACAGAGAATGGCTTTTGTTAGGGTTTTTATCTCAGTGCCTGCTCATGTTTTTGGTTTATCAGCTTTTTTAGCTCTAAGTCTGGGATATATGAAGGAGAAAAAAAGTCTGGAGAATGCACCACCATGTCATTTCTTGGATTCAGAGTTCTCTAGCCAGTATGCCTTCTTTTTTCCCACCACTTAGAATCTTCTGGTGTTTATTTTACATGTGATGTCCAGAGTTTTTAGTTATGCTTAGGAGTTTGCACTTTATCCTAAAGACAGTGAAAATATTTTGAAATACTTTAAGCATTTTTAACGAGTCATTCTAGTAGGCTGCAGTGCAGATAAAAGATAAGAAAGAGCAAGACTAGAAGTAGAAGCCAGTTAGAAGAATGTGATAGGAATCTTAAAGAAAATGATGTCCTGCACTTGGATGGTAACAGAGGAAATGGAAATAAGTAGTTGAATTTCAGAAATATTTAGGAATTAAGAATCAATAGAACTTGGTGATTGATATTCGAGATAAATAAAAAAGGCAGAAATAACTTCTATGCTTCTGACTTGCTCCACTGGGTAGGTGGTAGTGTACTTTTTTTTTTTTTGTACTTTGTTTTTTAATAGCATTTATCACAATTATGATTTTATGGTTATTTGTATATTTATTTGTTTAGTGTTTGTCTCCCATGGAGGGGCAGTTTTGTTCACTGCTGTAATCCCAGCACCTAGCACAATGTTTGGCCTGTAATTATATGCTCAATAAATATTAATACATTACAGTATATTTAAAAGAGTGAGTATGATTGGGATGCCTGAGTGGCTCAATTGGTTAAGCTGCTGGCACTTGATTTCGGCTCATGTCATGATCTCAGGGTCCTGGGATCAAGCCCCATGTCAGGCTTCATGCTCAGCAGGGAGTCTGCTTGAGGATTCTCTCTCTCTCTCTCTCTCTCTCCCTCTGCCCCTCCCCCTTCTCGTGTGTTCTCTCTCTCCAAAATAAATAAATAAATCTTTAAAAAAAATAAAAAGAGTGAGCATGATTGTGGGGAAGATTATTTTGGAAATGTTATTTCTGAATATACTAAATTTAAGACCATGTCCCAGCTACACATTGGTCTAGAGATTAAGAGATAGCAGTAAATAAGGATTTGGTAACTATCTGCACATAAATGGAAATCTAAGCCATTGATGTAGAGAGACTCTTCATGGAGTATATAGAGAAGCAAAGAAAGCCTAGAACTAAGGCTTAAGGAACTCTACCTTAAAGTGACAAATAAGGGAAAGAGTCCTTAAGCAACTGGGTAAGAATAGAGAAGTAGGGGGTATACAGGAAAAATGTAATTAAATATAAGGCAAAGGAAAAGTGTTTAAAGAAAGAGGGAGGAGTTAACCCTGTTGTAACTGAGAAACAAGATAAAGACTGAAAATCATCCACTGAATTAGTTAAAAAGTGGTTTTGGCAGAAGCATTGGTGAAGAAAGCATATTGGAAGAATAAGTTAAGAACATGGAAACAGAAAATATAGACAATTATTGAAATATTTAACTGAATAGAATAACAGAAAAAGATGAGGGCTGGAGGGGAAAGTAAAACCCAAGGAAGGAGTGCCTGGGTGGCTCAGTCGGTGAAGCGTCTGCCTTCAGCTCAGGTCATGATCCCAGGGTCCTGGGATCGAGCCCCGCATCGGGCTCCCTGCTCAGCAGGGAGCCTGCTTCTCCCTCTGCCTGCCACTTCCCCTGTTTGTGCTCTCTCTCTCTGACAAATAAATAAATAAAATCTTTTTTTAAAAAAGCCCAAGGAAAATATTAGTTTCTTGTTATTTTAAGATAGACTAGACCAGACCGTGTTTAGCAACTGTTGAGAAGGAGCCAGTAGAAAAGAGGTTGAAGGTGGAAGGGAGGGGGGAATAGTCAGTGGAGCAGATGAGATCCAGAATACTGGTAAAGGATTTTTACTTTATTCTTTAAGCTTTTAATTAATTACTTACTTAGTTAAATTATTTAAATTAAAAATAGGTAATGTACAGTGTAAAATAATTTCAGGTTTGCAGTATAGTGATTCGACACTTCCATACAACACCCAGTGCTCATCACAAGTGCACACTCCTTAATCCCCATCACTTATTTCACCCCTCCCCCCCACACCTCCCCACTGGTCACCATTCGTTTGTTCGCTAGAGTTAAGAGTCTGTTTCTTGGTTTGCCCCCCTCTCTCTTGTTTTTCCCTTTGCTTGTTTGTTTTGTTTCTGAAATTCCACATAGGAGTGAAATCATATGGTATTTGTCTTTCTCGGACTGACTTATTTCTCTTAGCATAATACTCCCTAGCTCCATCCCTGTCATTGTAAATGGGAAGATTTCATTCCTTTTTATGGCTAAGTAATATCCCATTGTATTTATACATACCACATCTTCTTTATCGATTCATCAGTTGTTGGACACTTGGACTGTTTCCATAATTTGGCTATTGGAGATAATGCTGCAATAAACATGGGGGTGCATGTATCCCTTTTCCTTTATGGTCAGGAACAAGACAGGAATGTCTACTCTCACCACTGTTATTTAACATAATATCAGAAGTCCTAGTTACAGCAATCAGACAACAAAAAGAAATAAAAGACATCCAAATCAGCAAGGAAGAAGTCAAACTTTCACTATTTGCAGATGACGTGATATTCTATATGGATAACCCTAAAGACTCCACCCGAAAACTATTAGAACTGATAAATGAATTCAGTAAAGTCACAGGATACAAAATCAATGTGCAGAAATCTGTTGCAGTTCTATACACTAATAATGAAGCAGCAAAAGAGAAATTAAGAAAACAATCCCATTTACAATTGCACCAAAAATAGTAAGATATCTAGGAATAAATCTAACCAAGATGTGAAAGATCTGTACTCTGAGAACTATAAAATATTGAGGAAAGAAATTGAAGATGATGAAATGGAAAGACATCCCATGCTCATGGATCAGAAGAACAAATATTGTTAAAATGTATACAACCCAAAGCAGTCTACAAATTTAATGCAATCCCTATCAAAATACCAACAGCATTTTACTTTAGATGGAAAGATTAACATTTCCTTTATTGCAATGGGGCAGGAGGTGGGGGGGGGAAGGAGAAAGAATGCTCATAAAAGCATTCTTTAAGATAAAGGATAGGATTCAGATAAAGATAGGTTTATAGGTTTGGTAGCAAAAATTGAGATAATTCCAGATTGTAACTGCTGCTGCTGCTTCTTCTTCTTCTCCTTCTCCTCCTCCTCTTCTTCTTTTCTTCTTTTTTAGTGTTGTAGAAATTGAGGATATCTGCTGAGATTGAGAGAGTTGGAAGGTTTAAAAGGGATAGCATATGTGAAGGGCCTAGTACATAGCAGGTGTTAATGAATGGTAGTTTTGTGTTACTTATAGCTTTAGATAGTATGATTATATAGGACCAGTGCCGTATAATGTGATTTGAGAACATTCAAATATCTTCTGTATAGTCTGACAATGTGCTTGAAACTCTACTTTGAGAAAATATTTACATTGGATTAAAGCATTGCGAGACACTGCTTTATCTATTTTATATGTTCAGATTTTGGTGGGATATATTATTTTAAGTTGAAGCCAACTTCTATTTGATTTCAAACTGTTATTAGTTCCTACAACAATCCCTTTTAAGTTATTTTTTTGAGCAATCTCTACATCCAACATGGGGTTCACACTCACAACCCGGAGATGAAGAGTTGCATGCTCTACCAACTGAGCCTGCCAGGCACCCCTCTACTAAAATCTCTTTTGATGTTTCCTGCAGATTGAGACTTGACCCTAGGACCAGCTTTGACTTTAAGCAGGAATAATATAAATCAACCCATTTGGACTTAGCATCAACTCACCTTGAGTATTAAACTAGCCTTGAACTTGTACACTAGTTCTGAGATCCCTATTCCTTCCTTATTCCTGAGACTTCACCCCTACCTCACACCCCAGGTTTAGTAATCAGAACCTTGTACCCGAATCCCAAGTTTAGTAATCTATCATTCCTTTTGTACTGCTCTAGACTAATCCCTGTTCAGGGACTAGAATTCTACCCACTGGCTTGGCACTAACTAATAGGCTTACCTGATGCTTCCTGCCTTCATGAGTATTTTCTTCTACATTACCACTTGTCAAACTGTGCTCTTCAAACCAACAGCATGAACATTGCCTAGGAACTTGTTAGAAATGCACATTATTGGGCCATACACCCAGAGTTTCTAATTCAGTGGTTCTGGGAGTGAAGCTCAGCAGTCTGTGTTGCAATGAGCCCTCCAAATGACTCTGATGCATGCTAAAGTTTGAAAACCACTATACCATAAACACCTGCTGCTTTCTAGAGCATCCATCATCCTGTGATAATCACTGAGAGCACATCAATATTCTATATTCTCATCTATGTGCTCTGCCTGATAGACTGTATTTTCAGTGTGGATATCTGATCCTCATTGCCTACCACATCTTTGTGAATTCAGTCGAGTATTTGTTCCTGCCAGCCTGCTCAATCCTGTTTGTCTTCATGTGGAATTAGGAAAGCTGTAATATGTAGTCAGAGGTTTGATAGACAAAAATCTACATTATGTCTTAATTCCCAAAGAATAGAGTCACAAATTAGCATATATAAGTTTGATCAAATTAGTAATACAATACATATTTATTGTTTTTTAAGGAATAGCATTTGTTAGACAACTATTGGGCAGTACTTTGTATTTTGCTGTGTAATAGACACTGGATAAAGATGATAATTTCGATTCAAACATGATATAAAAACAATGAAATGTGTTCTACAGAAAAAATATACTAACGACTTTGCTAACATTTCCTATGAGAATTTTCTAGCACTTCTTTTACCAAATAGAAATTTGTTTTCCATAAATTATTTTATACTTTTTTTGTTGTCATATTTCTTTATTTAAAAATTTTTCCAGCTTTATTAAGGTATAACTGACAAGGGGCGCCTGGGTGGCTCAGATGGTTAAGCGTCTGCCTTTGGCTCAGGTCATGATCTCAGGGTCTTGGGATCGAGCCCCGCCTCGGGCTCCCTGCTTGGCGGGGAGCCTGCTTCTCCCTCTCTCTCTACTGTTGCCCCTGCTTGTGCTCTCTTGCTCTTTCTGTCAAATAAATAAGTAAAATCTTTATAAAAAAAGGTATAACTGACAAAATTGTAATATGTTTGAAGTGTATAATATGATAATTTGATATATATCTACATTGTGAAGGGATTCCCACAATCAAGTTAATTAACATATTCATAACCTCACATAGTTACCTTTTGTTTTGTTTTGTTTTGGTAAGAAAACTTAAGATCTACTTTCTTAGCAAATTTCAATTATATGATACAATATTATCAATTAGAGTTAGCATGCTATACATTAGATCCTCACACCTTACTCATCTTATAATGTAAAGTTTGTACCTTTTTTTTTTTTAAGATTTTATTTATTTATTTGACAGAGAGAGAGAGAGGGTGCACAAGCAGGGGGGGTGGCAGGCAGAGGCAGAGGGAGATGCAGACTCCCCACAGAGCAGGAGGGAGCCCAATGCGGGAATACATCCCTGGACCCCGGGATCATGACCTGAGCCGAAGGCAGTTGCTCAACCAACTGAGCCACCTTTTTAACAGCCTCTCCCATCTCCTCCATCCCCGATCCCCTGGCAACCACCATTCTACTCTCGGTTTCTTTTAGATACCATATATAAGAGATACCAGGTGGTATTTGTCATTCTCTAACTTATTTAATTAACATAATGCCCTCAAGATTCATTCATGTTGTCATAAATGGCAGAGTTTCCTTCTTTTTTAAGGCTGAAAAATATTCCATCTCTCACACACACACAGACACACACACCACATTTTCTTTATCTATTCATCCATTGACGGACACTTGGGTTGTTTCATATTTTGGCTGTAGTGAACAATGCAAAGAATGTGGAGGTACAGATAACTCTTTGAGATCATGATTTCATTTCTTTTGGAAATACACCAAGGAGTAGGATTGTTGAATCATATGGTAGCTCTATTTTTAATCTCTTGGGGAACCTCCATACTTATTTTTTTTATAATGGCTATATCAGTTTACATTTACCAGTAGTGTATAGGGGTTCCCATTTCTCCACATCCTTACTAGTATTTGTTATCTTCTTTCTTCTTGTTAATAGACAGCTAACAGGTTTGAGGTGGATTTTTATTTGCATTTCCTTGATGATTAGTGGTGTTGAGCACCTTTTCATATACCTATTGGCCATTTATATGTCTTCTTTGGAAAAGTGTCTATTCAGGTCCAATGCCCATTTTTAAGTTGGGTTATTTGTTTTTGCTTTTATTTTTGCTATTAAGTTATATGACTTTCTCATATACTTCAGATACCAGCTACTTTTCAGATATGTGGTTTGTAAATATTTTCTCTTATTCCATGGATTGCCTTTTATTTTGTTAATGGTTTCCTTTGCTGTGCAGAAGGTTTTTAGCTTGATGTAGTCCCAATTGTTTATTTTTATTTTGTTGCCTTTGCTTTTGGTGTCAAATCAAAAATCATTGCCAAGATGTCAAGGAGTTTATCCTCTGGGTTGTTTTTTTTTTTTTTCCAGGAGTTTTACATTTTCAGGTCTTACATTCAGATCTTCAAACATTTTGAGTTGATTTTTATGTATGGTGTAAGATAAGGATCAAATTCCATTCTTTTGCATATGAATGATCAGTTTTCCTAACACAACTTATTGAAGACACTATCCTTTCCCCATTGTGTATTTTTTGGCATCTGTGTTGAAAATTAATTGACCATATATGAATGGGTTATTTCTGGGCTCTCTATTCTGTTCCATTGACTTATGTGTTTGTTTTTATGCCAATACCATACTGTTTTGATTACTATAGCTTTGCAATGTAGTTTGAAATCAGGAAGTGTGATGCTTCCAGCTTTGCTTTTCTTGGTCAAGATTGCTTTGGTTATTTATAGTCTCTTGTTATTCCGTATGAATTTTAGAATTGCTTTTTAAATTTCTGTGAAAAATGTCATTGGAATTTTGATAGAGATTGCATTAAATCTGTATATTGCTTTGGGGACTATGGACATTTTAACAATACTAGTTTTTCCAATCCATCAGCATGAAATATTTTTTAAGTTATTTGTATCTTCTTCAGTTTCTTTCATCAATGTTTTATAGTTTTCAGATTATAGATCTTTCACCTTGGTTTACATTTATCTTGAGTATTTTTTTTCCAGAGAGGGGAAGAGAGGATGGGGGAGGGGCAGAAGGTGAGGGAGAGAGAGAGAATCTTAAGCAGGCTCCATGCCCAGCACGGAGACCAACACAGGGCTCAATCTCACAACCCTGAGATCATGACCCAAGCCAAATCAAGAGTTGGATGCTTAACTGACTGAGCCACCCAGGTGCCCCGAGTATTTTATTCTTTTTGATGTAAATGGGATTGTTTTCTTAATTTCTCTTTCTGATGGTTGTTAGTGTATAGAAGTGCAACAGATTTTTGTATATTAATTTTGTATCTTGCAACTTTACTGAATTCACTTATTAGTTTTAACAGTTTTTTAGGGTAGAGTCTTTAGTGTTTTCTATATAGATCATGTCATCTGCAAACAGAGAAAATTTTACTTCTTCCTTTCTGATTTGGATGCCTTTTATTTAATTTTTTCTTGCCTGATTGCTCTGGCTGGGACTTCTAGCACTACATTGAATGAAAGCGGTGGGAGTGGGCAACGCTGTCTTGTTCTTGATCTTAGGGATAAAGCTTTTCACCACTTAGTATGATGTTACCTGTGGGCTTGTCATATATGACCTTTAATATGTTGAGGTACACCTTTTCAAAAAGCCAGCTCTTAGTTTTGTTGATCTTTTCTATTGTCTTTCTAGTCTGTTTTATTTATTTCCACTTTAATCTTTGTTATTTCTTTCCTGCTATCTTTGGGATTAGTTTATTCTTTTTCTAGTTCCTTGAGGTATAAGGTTAGGTTATTTATATGGAATCATTCTTATTTCTTAATGTAGACATTTATTGTTATAAATTTCCTTCTTAGAACTGCTTATAAAAGTAAACATTCCAAAATACACATCAGTAAGACAAAAGAATTTAAATTTTATTAATCAGATATTTTAATATAAAGGCAGAAATGTTATTCAAATAATTTTCTCTAAGCAAAGTATTAAAAGAAACTTCTTTATCAGCATCTTTTCAATAAAAATTATGAGTTTTAAAATAACTTTAATTTCATATTTTTTATTGTATAAAAATACATATTAATTACTGGAAATTTAAACTGTAAATAAGCCAAGAAATAAAAATCAGTAGGATTCTTTTGAATCATTAACATGTACAAGTAATACATATTTCTTAAAGGTGATATATTTTTCTTATATTTCTTATAAGTAATACATGTTTTTTTATATTCCTATTTTATTGAGCAAATAAAATAGATTAAGTAAATGCAAAATTTTAAATTTGTGAAAAAATAACTTATAAAACCTCTTGCAACCCCACCCTTATTTTGGTAATATTATTGAATGACTTCTATCAGAGAATCCTGATGAACTGGGCACATCTCATTTGCTAATCTATGAACACTTTGGCCTAGAAAATGTTATTATGACAGTCACACAATTTCCAGGACCTAGTAATATGTAATTCATATATTGACAATGACTCTAGGTAAGTCCAACACTGGGGCCACGGGCTGAATTTTTTTTTAAAGATTTTATTTATTTTATTTAGAGACTGTGCATGCATGCATGCACAAGCAGGGGTAAGGGGCAGAGAGAGAGAGAGAGAATCTCAAGAAGACTTTGCGCTGTGTGGAGCCCAACATGGGGCTGGATCTCATGACCCTGAGATCATGACCTGAGCCAAAATCAAGAGTCAACAGACTGAGGCATGCAGGCGCCCCTAAAGTTAACTATTTTCATTTGAATAATTCAGTGGCATTTAGTACATTCACAATGTTGTGCAACCACAATCTCTATCTAGTTCCAAAATATTTCCATCACTTCAAAGTAAAACTCTACCTATTAAGCAGTTTCTCCCCATTGTCCCCTCCCCTCAACCCCTGGCAACCACCAGTCTGTGTTTGGTCTCTATAGATTTATCTGTTCTGGATATTTCATATAATAGAAATCATACAATATATGACTTTTGTGTAGTTTACCTTCTTTCATTTAGCATAATGTTTTCAAGCTTCATGCACGTTGTAGCATGTATCAGTACTTCATTGCTTTTGATTACTGAATAATATACCATTGCATTCATATACAACGGTTTGTTTATTCATTCCTCTCTTGATGGACATTTGAACAGTCTCCACTTTTTAGCTATTATGAAGAACTGCTATGAACATGTGTGTATATGTACTTGTTTGAGTGCTTGTTTTCAGTTCTTTGGGGTATAGACCTAGAAGTGGAATTATGAGGTCATATGGTAATTCTGTGTGTACATTTTTGAGGAATGCCAAACTTTTTTCCACAGTGGCTGGAGACGGCTGGACCACTTCCACCAGGAATGTATGAGGGTTCCTACCTTTGCACATCCTTGCTAACACTTGTTATTTTCCATTTTAAAAAATTATGCCCATCTTAATGGATTTGAAGTGACACCTCACTGTGATTTTGATTTACATTTCCCTAATTACTAATGATGTTGAGCATCTTTTTATGGGCTTATTGGCCATTTATATATCTTTTTTGGAGATATGTCTGTTCAAGTTCTTTGCCTATTTTTTGATTGAGCTGTCCTTTTTGCTGTTGATTTGTAAGAGTTCTTTATATATTCTGAATACTAGACCCTTCCTTAGCAGATGTATGGTTTGCAAATATTTTCTTCTGATCTGTGAGTTATCTTCTTGCTTTCTTGATAGTGACATTCAAGGCACAAAAGTTTTTAATTTTGATGTACTCCAGTATATCTACTTTTTTTCTTTTGTTGCTTGTGCTTTTAGTGTCCTATTGAAAAATCCATTACCTAATCCAAGGCCATGAAGATTTACCCCTATGTTTTCTTTTAAGAGTTTATAGTGTTAGCTCTTTTTATTTGTTCATTTGAAAATTGTTTCTTTAGTCCTTGTTTTCAAGATACATATAATCATGTATATTTTATGTTAGCTCTTATATTTAGGTCATCAATCCATTTTGAGTTAATTTTTGTATTTGGTGTGGAATTGGAGTCCAATTTTATTCTTTTACATGTGAATAGCTGGTTGTCCCAGCACCATTTGTTGAAGAGACTATTTTTTTCCCAATGAGTTAGCTTGTACCAGTGTTGAAAGTCAACTGGCAATAGAGAAATGAGTTTATTTTTGGACTTTCAATTCTATTCAATTGGCCTACGTGTTTATCCCTATGCTATTACCACATTGCTTTGGTAACTATAGCTTTGTAGTAAGTTTTGAAATTGGAAAGTATGAGTCCCTCAGCTTTTTTTTTTCTTTTTCAAGATTGTTTTGGCTACTCAGGGCCCCTGTAATTCCATATGAATTTACAATTTGGCTTTTCCATTCCTGCAAAAACAAAAACAGCTGTTTGAATGTTGCTAGGGATTGCATTTCATTTGTAGGTCTCTTTGGGTTGTGTTGCAATCTTAAAACAGCAGTATCTCATGAACATAGGAATTCTTTTTTAATTTAACTTTTCTTTAATGTCTCTCAGCAATATTTTGTATTTTTCAGTGTATATATCTTTCACCTCCTTGGTTAAATTTATTCCTAATATTTTATTCTTTTGGATGCTATTGTAAATAGAATTGTTTTCAGCTTGTTCATTGCTGGTGTATAGAAACATAACTGATTTTTTGGTGTTGATCTTATACTTTACAACTTTCCTGAATTTGAGTCTTAGTTCTAGTAGCTTTTTTTGTGAATTATTTGGGATTCTTATATATAGAACCATGTATTTTCAAGTAGAGGTGGAAAGTTTATTTCTTCCTTTCCTTGTGAATGCATTTAATTTTTCTTCCCTAATTGCTCTGGCTAGAACTTCCAATATAGTGTTGAATAGCAATGATGAAAGTGAACATCTTTATCTAGTTCCTGATCTTAGAGAGAAAGCTTTCAGTCTTCCACCATTGAGTATGATGCTAATTGTGAGTTTTTCATAAATGCCCTTTATCATATTAAGAAAGTTCCCTTCTGGGGCGCCTGGGTGGCTCAGTCGTTAAGCGTCTGCCTTCGGTTCAGGTCATGATCCCAGGGTCCTGGGATCGAGCCCCGCATCAGACTCCCTGCTCCGCGGGAAGCCTGCCTCTCCCTCTCCCACTCCCCCTGCTTGTGTTCCCTCTCTAGCTGTCTGTCTCTCTGTCAAATAAATAAAATAAAATCTTAAAAAAAAAAAAGAAAGTTCCCTTCTAGTGCTAGTTTTCTCAGTGTTTTTATCATAAAAGGGTGTTGAATCTTGTCAGATGCTTTTGCTGTGTCAGTTGAGATGATTATGTGGGTTTTTTCCTTTATTCTATTAATGTGGTGTATTATACTGATTGATTTTCTTATGTTGATCCACTCTTGCATTCCTGGGATAAATCCTGCTCGGTCATGGTGTATAATATATTTAATGTGCTTCTGGATTCTGTTTCCTAGTATTTTGTTGAGAAATTTTCATCTATATTCATAAGTAACATTAAGCTATAATTTTTTCTTGTATTTATCTGACTTTCCTGCCCTCATAGAATGAACTGGGAAGTATTCCCTCCTCTGCTGTTTTTTGGAAGGGTTTGTGAAGGACTGGCATTAATTGTTTGTTAAATGTTTGGTAAAATTCACCAGTGAAGCCATCTGGTCCTGAATTTTTCTTTTTTGGGAGGTTTTTGGGACTGCTGATTCAATATCTCTATTTGTTATAGTTCTGTCAAGATTTTCTATTTCTTCTTCTTCTTCTTCTTCTTCTTTTTTTTTTTTTTGAAGATTTTCTTTATTTGACAGAGAGAGACACAGCGAGAGAGGGAACACAAGCAGGGGGAGTGGGAGAGGGAGTAGCAGGCTTCCCGCTGAACAGGGAACCTGATGCGGGGCTCAATCCCAGGACCCCGGGACCATGACCTGATCCGAAGGCAGATGCCCAATGACTGAGCCACCCAGGTGCCCTTCTTCTTTTTTAAAGATTTTTTTTTTTAAGTAATCTCTACACCCAACGTGGGGCTCAAACTCACAACCCTGAGATCAAGAGTCACACGCTACATCAACTGAGCCAGCCAGGAGCCCCAAAATTTTCTATTTCTTCTTGAATCAGTTTTGGTATCTGTGTTTTAGGAACTTGTCCATTTCATCTAGGTCTAATTTGTTGGCATAAAATATTTCATAATATTTTTATTTCTGTAAAGTAGGTAGTAATAGTCTCATTTTCATTTCTGATTTTCGTTATTTGAAACTTCTCATTCTCTTTCTTTGTCATTCTAGCTGAAGATTGTCAATTTGTTGATCTTTTCAAAGAACCGAATTTTGTTTTCATTGATTCCCTCTATTGTCTTCCTATTCTCTATTTTATTTATCTCCACTTTGATGATGTTTATTATTTCCTTCCTTTTTCTAGGTTTGGGGTTAATGTGCTCTTCTTTTTCTAGCTCCTTAAGGTGTAAAGTTGGATTATTTATTTAAGATATATATATTTTTTAATGTAAGCATTTACTGCTATAAATTTCCCCCTGAACACTGCTTTCACTGCACCCAATAGTTTTGGTATATTGTGTTTCATTTGCATTCACCTTTAAGTGTTTTCTAAGTTTTCTGTGATTCCTTCTTTAACCCATTTGTTGTTTGAGAGAGTGTTGTTTAATTTCTACATACTTGTGAATTTTCTGGTTTTTCTTCTGGTATTGACTTCTAGTCTTTTCCATTGTGTTTGAAGAGAATACTTTGAATCATTTCAACTTCTAAAAATTTATTGAGACTTTTTTGAGCCTAATACATGGTTTATTTTGGTAAATGTCTGAGAAGAATATGTATTTTGCTGTTGTTGGGTGGAATGTCCTATATATCTCTACTAGGTCTAGTTTGCTTACAGTGTTGTTCAATTGTCTAAATATTTAAAATATAAAAATATTTATAAATCAAGTTTTAAAAAGTTAAATTTGTCCTCTTACCTCAAAAAATACAACAATATAGAAGGTTAAGGTTTAGAATTTTCTAAGACTCCTTGGAATTCCACTCTGGAGCATGGTGGCCCTGCTCCATGGGTAACAGCCTGGAAGAAGAGCAGGTCTAAGGACAGCACTGGCCATTGTTGAAGTCAGGCTTCATTTAGACAATCTAGCAGACTATGAATGCCACCTTTCACACCCCCACCCAGGGCTTAAGCCACCACATTAAGTCTTGAATTTGGTTGAGTGTACTCAAGTGAATAAACTCAGTTACTTCTTGGGATATTAGGACCAGTGGGGTTCTCTGGTCACATGCCCATTGTCATACTTCCTGTACCATAAAATGGGTACCTTAGTACCCGTTTGACAGTCACTAGCTATGCCATGGTTACATGCTCAGTCTCTACTAAGATTCACTTCAAGACCTCCTTTCCAAAAAGAAAGTTGTTTTCTGTTGCAGAAGGCATGGCTTTGCTCCAAACCCTATAGGTCTGTAGTATAGGTTTCTTAGCAGGGCTTGCCAGAGACTCCTCATAGTGTAGTTATCTACCATATATATCTCTAGTGCCTTGGATAGGCTGGGTCTTAGGGTCAAAATGTCAGGGCTGCTCACAGCCTGGACCTGTAATAGAGCCCTTTCTTATTCTGGGCTTCACTCAAAATTGGTAACTTCTGAGTTACCTAATAAGTGAGTTGAAGCAATATTCCCAAATGAAGTATATGTTGTCTCCAAAATCCAGAGACCCATCAGGTGCTATGTCTCTTTCTTAAAGATAAGGGATAACAGGTACAAAAAATTGATCTTATGAAAGGATGAACTGGCATGCCAGACTATTCACTGATATGACAGGCTTCCAAATTTTGTTAGGGTTTACCTCCTACCTTCTGGCACATTGCCTTAAAACTTCCACTTCTTGTTCACTAAATCTGATTAACATGATGTTTTATCAATATAGTGGATCAGCACTATATTCTGTGAAATGTTAAAATCATCAAAGTCCCTGAGGACCGTCTTGTGACAGAGAACAGCATTAACATAGCTCTGGGGCAAGACAATGAATGTGTACGTCTGTCCTTTCCATGTAAATATTATCCCCATTTGCTCTCTTTATTGATGGAGATTGAAAATATTGCATTTGCCAGAACATTCGTCACTTATTAAGTATTAGATCTGTCGGAGCAAACCAGTAACACCAGGCACAGCAGCTGTAATTAGAACTACCACTTGGTTGAGGTTTTGGTAGTACACCACTTAATGCTACAATCTGTCTGGTTTCTGCAGGGGCCACACAATTGCATGGCGGATGTGATGGGGATTACCACCAAGCATCCTTTAAATTTTGAGAGTGACTCCCTTAGCAAATGCATAAGAATTCATTATTTCTACGGATTTGCCATCTTGGTTGTTGGGGGAGGGTGCTAGTTTAGGAGCTTTCACTTGTCCTCCCTATAGAATGACTCAAAAGGTGCAGGTCAGGAAAACAAGGCAAGGACTAGCCGCTGCTAAGGAAATCTGTCTCAGTGCACTCAAGGATAGTGAAATAACCAGAGGGTGATGAATGGACCCTTTGGAACCACTGTGAAACAAATTTGAACAAACAATCAATTTACTACCTGGCATCCTAAATCCCTACTCTAACCAGGAGCCACGATGCAAGGCCAGTACTAGGATGAGCAAGAGAGGCACTTGGGTGCAGGTTTCAAAGAAACACTCTCAAATGCCAACCTTGCACTTGCATGACCCTGAGAATGTGTACCTCCAGGGATGCTGTGCCTATAGGCATCTTACTTGCTCTGCCTTAGTCCTGGCCCTCTGTGATGCCCTCACACCAAGTATAGAGCTCTTGCATATCTTAGTACTTTCACTCCCTCTTATATCTCCTACCAAGCCATCACACAGGAGACTCTTAGTAATTATGAAGCTTCAGCGTACCAGGGGTTGCAACCACCCCACTTACTACCAGCAATGAGATGCTCAGAATCCCATCCGAAGGGGACTCCTTTCTAGGGCCATTCTTGGCACCAGTTATGTTCCTTTGGTTTCTCCCAGATAGCCAGAGTTTATGACAAAGAGGCAGATATAGCAACTTTATGACAAAGATGCGGATATACTTTGTATGCTGATACAAAGTTTATTTGCAAGGTGATCCAAGAGAGCAGGGATAAAGAAATCTGGAGAGAAAGACAGGAAATGCAAGAGTGTTTCTGAGGTGGTATCTCTGCGAGCAACTGGGGTTTAATAACCCTGGGGACCCCCTGACAAATCATGAGGTATATACCTCAGGATTGTCCCCCCAGGAGATGGGTGGCAGTCTTTTAACTATTATTCCTATTTCCCAGGTGTGGAGGGTAGCTCTCTTACAGTTCCAAGCTGTGTGTTCCTTGCAAGCTGAGTACATCCTCCTGGCTCAGGAGAAAGCCCTGAGGCAGAAGGGTGGTGCGAACAAGGCAGGTATCCGAGAATGGAGGCTGAAATCTGAGATGGGCTGAGAGAATGTGGCAGGAGAGCACTTCTGATCTCCACCATGACACCCCAGTGATAATTTGAGCATTTATGAGACCACCGTACACCATGGATTGCCTGCTTCCCCGCTTCTCCCAGGCAAGGAGTATATCCTTGTGCCCCCCAAATATGTGAACAATCCAACCCTGGAATCCCTTTCTGAGGGTCTATTTCTTGGCGCCATATTCCATACCACTCAGGGAATCAGATGGCACTCTCCAATTAGGTAATTTGAGAAGGGTTAATAAAGACACTTTTTACAAAGGTCTGGGCAGGCATACCACAAAGAAGGGTGCAGCGTTCCAGGGCAAGAATCAGTAGGAACACCATCATTTCCCTCAGCCCATAAGGGGGAGGTGAAGAAGACTTACCAGAACCTGGGGACAGAGCGTGCTGTGTGGAGAGAGCTTCTCATAGGAGCTGTGACCTTAGATAGTAATACAATCAAGTAAAAGGTGGCCTGCTTTTGTTGTCACCAAGGCACGAACAATTCTAAACAACATGAGTGATAACATGCACTGTGATCCACCATGACAGCCTGGCCATCTTGCGTGTATCCACATAGACCATGCAGGCAATGGCTTGAGCGGCTAATCTGAGTCTTGGAAGAAAGTAAAGCTCTGGACCTGGGCAAGGCCTGGGTTAGGTGGGTGTTTGGTTCTCAGTAAGTGGGTGGTGAGTCCCCCCACCAGCCCCATGGGGACTTCCTCTCCCAGGACTCAGGGCTTTACTTGCTCTGTGTTCTCTCTTCTTGCTCCTCTGTTCACTCAGCTCAAGCCAGGCGGGGCATTCCTCACTTGTTCCTGAATCCCTTCCAGACCCACCTCCCTTCTCCTTGCCCTCTTGCTTGCAAATCCTTAGCTGAGCTTTTAATTTTTCTCCTGGAGCCTTTCTGGCATTTTGCTCTTACTCTAGCAGCACCCGTATCTGCTGGTAAGTCTTACTTGGCGGTCCTAGGGCAGGGATCACGCCTGAGCACTCAGGCTGTCTGATACTCTTATCTGCCATCTGAGGGTGGGGGTCTCTTTCTGTTTTCCCTCATTAAATACAGGCAGCCTCCTGCCTCCCGGAGCCACATTTCTTGTCTCAAGCCAAGATCTCACTCTTCTAAAGAACCTCATTCAATTTGATTTCCTTTCGTGTCATTCTATCAGCATGATCCCAGTTGAGGGGATCTAATCCAAACTGCTGAAGGATTGAACCTACTGCTGGTGCCAAAAGCTGACACTCAGGGAGCTGCGGTGGGGCTGGTGCCTGGGACACGTTGGTAAGGTCCCTAGCAGGTCCCACAGGAAGGCTCTGCTCCCTGATGGTCACCCTCAGGAGACCTGGGAAGGAGCTTGAGGAGCAGAGATCACCCGTGTCCCAGTAGGGAGACAAACTGTCCCGGTCTGCCTGGGGTCAGGGGTTTTGCAGGACACAGGACTTTTAGTGCTGAACTGAGAAAGCCCTGGTCATTCTCGTCTGGGGCAGCTCGAGACCAGAAGGGAGTCCTTTCAGTTCCTATCTGGCACCAAGACTCCTCCACTGATTTTGCTCCAAGGGTGAGGGTGTAAGCAGGGGTTTTGCCTGAGCCCAAGTGCTCTCTGTCCCTGTCCAGGTAAGGGGTGACAGGAGACAGGCCCAGGCAAGCCCCTGCTGGCTCTCAGCACCCTACCTGAGCACGTAGGAAAGGGAGACTCGAACACAGGGAGAACAGAGAAACGGCCGTGTTTGTTTTAGCGAAGGTGGCAAGCCTCCATCAAGATAAGAGAACCCCTGGCAAATAATGATATAGCCCATTATCAGGTGAGTTTGCTGTTGCCCAGTGATGCCCATGTACGGGGTCCAGAAGAAGGTACAAAACAGACCTTTTCTTCAGGGGGACACAGTGGGGACAGGATTTGGAAATGCATCCTAGACAATTTAATGCACCTGTTCCCACAGCACAGGCTGTTCCCCTGCCACCACTCAATGCACACGTGCACCCCTGGCCCCTCGCTTCCTCCCCCCTGCACAGCCTCACACCTCCTTGACCCTGGCTGCTCCCGTTTCAGACTACAGCCCCCTCCCGGGCTTTCAGCTGCACGGAGGGGAGCTGAGACTCTTGGGTGATGGCTTTCAGTCCTATCAGCCTCCCTGGTCTCACAGATGTCCTGATGTCACCCTTCTATGAAGGAGGGATGCAGCATCTCCCCCTGAGGGGGCGGGCTGAGGCATAGGTGTGGTACGTGGGTGCAGGCTGGAGGCCAGCTCGGATGAAAGTCAAAGCTTCCTTAAACAGGGAGGCCTGACCGCAAGCCAAGGACAAAGCCGCTCTTCTGTGCTGACCAAAGAGGCCGTGTGAGTGCCCGTCCAGGCCAGGGGGCTCACTCAGGGACCTGCATGCAACGCAGCACGGAGCTCTGGGGCCAGGCAGTTTCCAGTCCCAGCTGGGTCCCTTATGGTTTGTGGCCTGGGTAAACGGCTTGATCTCTGTGAACCTCAGTTTCTTCATCTGTGAAAAGGGGTGATCAAAGCCACTTCACAGGGCTGTCGAGGAAAGGCACAAGATCATGTCTACAGGCATACGGTGCATGGTCTAGTCAGTGTGATACAAACATGGTAGGTGTACATCCATGCATCACCCATGTCTCTGTGTTTTCTGAATTTAATCTTTGACGTCTTTGGTCCTGCTGACCCTGTAGAAACTGCCCCTCCCAAGGTGAGCTAATTCCTAGACATAACAAGTAACTCCCATGTGAATGTACCTTTCAGATGAGATTGGGCACATTCAGGGTGGCATGATCATAGTGTGAGTGCACCTTTCGATGCAAACCAACCACTCCAGAGCCCACACCCCCAACCACCTCCGCACCCGCCTCTGGGCAACCGCAACCCCCAACCTGCAACCACAGGGCTGTTGCACTCTGGGAAACTATTCCCCTCGGGGCCAGGTACCAGACAACAAGGGACAGCCCCTCTGCCCCAGAGCCTGCTACAATTATTCGAACTAGCCAATCCTCAGCCTGCTTACCTTGCTTCACCCATCCTTCCCATGGAAATGACAATTAAGACTCCTGCTCACAGCTTCCTCTCTTCCCTCCACCTCCTGACTGATCCATGCAGCCCTGAGAGGCATGGCATGGGTCCGGTTTCTGGGGATCTACAAGGAGAGGCATCCCTCATTTTATTGCACTTTTGTAGTATGCTTTGCAAATATTGTTGTTGTTTTTTTAACAAATTGAAGGTTTGTGGCAACCTTGCATGGACCAAGTCTCTGGGCACCATTTTTCCAACAGCATTGGCTCACTTCATGTCTCTGTGTCACATTTTGGTAATTCTTGCACTACTTTATACTTTATTATTATTATTATTATTATTATTATTATTATTGTATCTGTTTTGGTGATCTGTGATCAGCAATCTTTGATGTTACCCTTGTAATTGTTCTGGAACTCCACAAACCACACCCACATAAGATGGCAAACTTAATTGATAAATATTGTGTGTGTTCTGACTGCTTCTCAGACCGGCCATTCCCCCATGTCTCTCCCTCTCCTCGGGCTTCCCTATTCCTTGAGACACAACAAAATTAAAATAGGTCAATTAAAACCCTGTGATGGCTTCTAAGTGTTGAAGTGAAAGTCAGAGTTACACGTCTGTCATTTTAAATCAAAAGCTAGAAATGATTAAGCTCAGTGAGGAAGACATTTCGTTGAAAGCAGAGACAGGCCGAAAGCTAGACCTCTTGTGCCAGTTAGCCAAATTGTGAACGCAAAGGAAAAGTTCTTGAAGGAAATTAACAGTGCTACTCCAGTGAACATATGAGTGATAACAAAATGAAACAGCCTTATTGCTGATATGGAGAAAGTGTGAGTGGTCTGGATAGAAGATCAAACCAGCCACAACTTTCCCTTGAGCCAAAGCCTAATCCAGAATAAGGCTCTAACTCTCTTCAGTTCTATGAAGGCTGAGAGGTGAGGAGGCTGCAGAAAAAAAATCTGAAGCTAGCAGAGTTTGGTTCATGAAGCTTAAGGAAAGAAATTGATGGATTTGAAGGGCCCTGGGACACACCTGCCTAGAATTCTCTGTCCAGTGACCCATTTCAAACCATTCCCCATCGCCCATCTGTCATTTGAGGTTTTATGTTATGAGTAACTTCAGCAACACTTGATTAGACTATCGGGGTGTCCACAGATTGATGGAGAAGTTGAAAAGCTAGGGGCAGAGTCTTCACACACCCAAGGGAAAGCTGGTAGATAGGAACACAGCAAAGTCACCTTCAGGAACTGTGTGATCTGGACACCACTTGGCACCCTTGTCCATGGATTCTCCCTGTTTCCACACCCATGTTGCTGTGTCTTTCTGACACTGACTCAGGATTGCAGGTGAGTGAGCATTTTGAGGGGTGATAAGTATATTCGCTGTCTCCACTGTGATGATGGTTTTATGGATATATGCATATGTCAGAACATCAAATTGCACATCTGAAATATTTGTAGTTTATTGCATGTAATCATACTTCAATAATACTATTTAAATAATACAGTCTGGAGAGAGTTTGTCCTAGAGCTGGGGGATACAGCAAGGGAAGTGGAAGGTGTAAGGGAGAGTGGGGGACAAACATAGACAGGCTCAGCTTCATGTTTGGGACAGGCTGCATTGGCCGAGAGGCACGCTGTGACTCTTCTTCCTGGACCTCTTGCTAGGCTGTGGTTTCTTAATAGCAAGTTAAATGATGCTAGCTTTTGCTAGAGCTACCATTCCCTCTTCCCTTTCCAGCCATTTCCTGCTCTCAGCTACTTTTTCTTTTCTTAAAGTTTTCATTTAAATTCCAGTTAGTGTAACATTAGCTGCAGGTGTACAACATAGTGATTCAAACTTCCATACAACACCCAGTGCTCATCATGACAAGTGTACTCCTTAATCCTCATCACCTATGTCACCCATCCTCCCCACCCATCTTCCCTCTGCAACCATTGGTTTGTTCTCTAGAGTTAGGAATCTCTTTCTTGGTTTGCCTCTCTTTTCCCCCCCTTTGTTCATTTGTATTGTTTCTTAAATTCCACATGAGTGAAATCATATGGTATTTATCTTTACCTGACTGACTTACTTCACTTAACATTATACTCTCTAGATCCATCCATGTCATTGCAAATGGCAAGATTTCATTCTTTTTAATGGCTGAATAGTATTCCATTTTATACACACACACATATGTATATATACACACCACTTCTTTATCCATTCATCAGTTGATGGACACTTGGGCTGCTTCCTAATTTGGCTATTGTAGATAATGCTGCTATAAACAACGAGGGGCATGTATCACTTTGAATTAGTATTTTTGTGTTCTTTGGGTAAATACCTAGTAGTGTGATTTCTGGATCATAGGGTAGTTTGAGGAACCTCAGTATTGTCTCCCACTGTGGCTGCACCAGTTTGCATTCCCACCAACAGTGCATGAAGTTTCCTCTTTCTCCACATCCTTGCCAACACCTGTTGTTTCCTGTGTTGTTGATCTGACAGGTGTGATGTGATATTGTAGTTTTGATTTACATTTCCCTGATGATAAGTGATGTTGAGCATCTTTTCTTGTGTCTATTAGCCATCTGTATGTCTTCTTTGGAAAAATGTCTATTCATGACTTTTGTCAATTTTTTAATTGGATTATTCATTTTTTGGGTGTTGAGTTTTATAAGTTCTTTATATATTTTGGATAGCAATCCTTTATTGAATATGTCACTTGCAAATATCTTCTCCTATTCCATAGGTTGCCTGTTAGTTCTGTTGACTGTTTCCTTTGCTGTGCAGAAGCTTCTTATTTTGATGAAGTCCAATAGTTTATTTTTGCTTTTGTTTCCTGTGCCTCAGGAGACATATCGAAAGAGAAGTTGCTGTGGCCAATGTCAGAGAAATTACATCCTGTGCTTTCTTCAAGGATTTTTCTGATTTCAGGTCTCATATTTAGGTCTTTAATCCATTTTAAATTTATTTTTGGATATGGTGTAAGAAAGTAGTCCGGTTTCATTATTTTGCATGCAGCTGTCCAGTTTTCGTAGCATCATTTGTTGAAGAAACTGTCTTTTTCCCTTGCATATTCTTTCCTGCTTTGTCAAAGATTAACTGACCATACAATTATGGGTATATTTCTGGGCTTTCTCTTCTATTCCATTAATGTATGTATCTATTTTTATGCCAGTACTATACTGTCTTGATCACTACGGCTTTGAAATATAACTTGAAGTCTGGAATTGTGATGCCTCCAGCTTTACTTTTTTTTTTTTTTTTAAGATTTTATTTATTTATTTGACACTGAGAGAGAGCGAGCACAAGCAGGGGGAGCAGCAGGGAGAGGGAGAAGCAGGCTCCCGCTGAGCAGGGAGCCCTACGTGGGGCTTGATCCCAGGACCCTGGGATCATGAAATGAGCCAAAGGCAGACGCTTAACCAGCTGAGCCACCCAGGTGCCCCTTTTCTTTTCTTTTTCAAGATTGCTTCAGTTATTTGGGGTCTTTTGTGGTTCCATATGAATTTAGGATTATTTGTTCTAGCTTTGTGAAGAATGCAGTTGGTATTTTGATAAGGATTGCTTTAAATCTGTAGATTGCTTTGGGTAGTATAGACATTTTAACAATATTTGTCCTCTCAATCAATGAGCATGGAATGTCTTTCCATTTCTTTGTGTCCTCTTCAATTTCTTTCATCAGTGTTTTATAATTTTCAGAGTACGGATCTTTCACCTTTTTGGTTGGAGTTTATTCCTAGGTACCTTATTATTTTTGGTGCGATTGTAAGTAGGATTGATTCCTTAATTTCTTTTTCTGCTGTTTCATTATTGGTGTATAGAAATGCAACAGATTTCTGTACATTGATTTTGTATCCTGTGACTTTACTGAATTTGTGTATCTGTTCTAACAGTTTTTGGCCAGTCTTTCAGGTTTTCTACACAGAGTATCATGTCATCTGCAAATAGTGAAAGTTTTACTTCTCCATGCTGATTTAAATGTCTTTTATTTCTTTTTGTTGTCTGATTGCTGAGGCTAGGACTTCCAGTACTATGTTAAATAACAGTGGTGAGAGTGGACATCCCTGTCCTGTTCCTGACCGTAGGGGTAAAGCTCTCAATTTTTCTCCATTGAGGATGGTATTAGCTGTAGGTTTTTTGTATATAGCCTTTATCATGTTGAGGTACGGTCTTTCTATTCCTCTTTTGCTGAGGGTTTTTATCATGAATGGATGTTGTACTTTGTTAAGTGCTTTTTCGGCATCTGCTGAAAGGATCATATGGTTCTTATCCTTTCTTTTATTAATGTGGTGTATCACATTGCTTGATTTGTAAATATTGAACACAGGAATAAATCCCAGTTGATCGTGGTGAACAATTTTTTTTTTTTTTTTTGTGGGCAGCAAAGAAGGGTTTATTGAGCGATAGCAAAGTGATAATACAAAGCTCCCAAGGAGGGATTGCCTGTGAACGATTTTTTTTAAATGTGTTGTTGGATTTGGTTTGCTAGTATTTTGTTGAGGATTTCTGCATCAATGTTCATCAGAGATACTAGCCTGTAGTTCTCTTTTTTGTGTGGTGTCTTTATCTGGTTTTGGTATCAGGGTAATGCTGGCCTCATACAATGACTTTGGAAGTTGTCCTTCCTTTTCTATTTTTTGGAATAGTTTGAGGAGAATAAGTATTAACTCTTCTTTAAATGTTTGGTGAATTCCCCGAGGAAGACATCTGGTCCTGGACTTTTGTTTGTTGGGAGATTTTTGATTATTGATTCTATTTCTTTGCTGGTTCTCAGCCTGTTCAGGTTTTCTATTTCTTCCTGTTTTGGTTTTGGTAGGTTATATGTTTCTGAGAATTTATCCATTTCTTGTAGGTTGTCCAACTTGTTGGCATATAATTTTTCATAACATTCTTTTATAGTTGTTTGTATTTCCGTGGTGTTGGTTATTATTTCTTCTGTATTGTTTGTGATTTTGTTTATTCGGGTCCTTTCTCTTTTCTTTTCGATAAGTCTGGCTAGGGGTTTGTTAATTTTATTAATTTTTTCAAAGAACCAGCTCCTGGTTTGATTGATCTGTTCTATTATTGTTGTTGGGTTTTTTTTTTTTTTTTAGTTTCTGTATTATTTATTTCTGCTCTAATCTTTATTATTTCCCTACTTCTGCTGGCGTTAGGCTTTGTTTGTTGTTCTTTTTCTAGCTCCTTTAGGTGTAAAAATAGGTTGTTTATTTGAGATTTTTCCTACCTCTTGAGGAAGGCCTGTCTGGCTACATACTTGCCTCTTAGAACTGCTTTTGCTGCATTCCAGTGGTTTTGGATCATGGTGTTTTCATTTTCATTTGCTTTCATGTAATTTTAATTTCTTCTTTGATTTCCTGAGGGATTGACTCATTGTTTAGAGCATGTTATCTAAGCTCTATGTATTTGTGGTCTTTCCAGATTTTTTCTTGGTTGACTTCTAGTTTCAGCATTGTGGTCAGAGAAGCTGCTTGGTATGATATCAATATTCTTGAATTTGTTGAGGCCTGTTTTGTGGCCTAATATGTGATCTATTCTGGAGACTGTCCCATGTGCACTTGAAAAGAATGTGTATTTTGCTATTTTAGGATGGAATGTTCTGAATATATCTGTGAAATCCATCTGGTTCAGTGTGTTATTCAAAGCCCCTGTTTCCTTGTAAACTTTCTCTCAGCTCCTTTTCGAATCATCTTCCCTGATTGCCCCCTGGGAGGAGCTCTCCAAGCCTCAGTCTGGAGTGGCATTGAGACAGAGAATGGCTAGAACTTGTTTGAGGATACCATTGCTCAAATGCATTCCCCAGAAGCAGATGCTGAGATGTGAACTTGTAAGCAAATCATTTATTAAGCTCGCAGGGAACACCGGTAAGTGGATTGGGAAGCAGAACAGGGAAGGGGGGAAGCCAAGTCAGAGCAGCCTGAGACAAAAGACCTCACCTGTCTCCTGCGTATGCCACCCAACCCCACAGGGGGAGTCCAAAGTGTAAGTGACACCTCAGATGTCCCATCCCGGGGCCAGGGAGCTGGGCTGTCATGCTGCCCAGCCCATCATCCACTGGGAGAGGAGGAGGATGTTGGCTCCCAAGCAAGCCCATCGTTCTTGGCTTTAGCAGTTTTCCCAGAAGAGGTGAGGGTGCCTCTGTGCAATATGGATGGGGACACGGAAATGCTGAAAAGCAATGTGCATGGAGCACCAGCACTATCCACTATAAGCCAGCGTCTCCTCAAATCCTAGCAAGCCCAGGGCTTGGTGGAGAGAGACAATGGAAAGGCAACCTCATTTGGAGGCAAGTTGGGGCTTGGAGCCCAGAGACCCCCATCTTCACCATTACATGATTCTTTCACTTGGCTGCGTTCTTTCTGTCCACAGAGTAAAGCAGGCCTCCCTGACATATCTGACAAATTCTTTTGCTCTTCACAGCACAGACTTTCAGAAAGATAATTTTTCAAGAAGTGGCACGACTTCCATTTTCATTTGGCTAGTGATTTCATCACACTACTACTATATTCTGCTGGAAACGTAGGGGGTGTCAGGCCTGTGGGGCCTGCAGGTGAGAGGGTGGGGGGAGTGTGTGGGGAGATCAGCACTTAGGAGGAGAGTCAGCTGACTGGTTCCACAGGCGGGAGCCCATGCTGCGCAAACAGAACTGAGTGTGGGGACTAGGAGTGTGTGGGATGTGTGGCTGCTGGAGATCATTCAGTCCATGGCCTCATTTTACAGATGGGGAAACTGAGGCCCAGAAAGGTGAGGCCTCTTGCTTCTTCAGCTTACATTTACTGAGCACATCTCTGTGCCGGGGCTTGAACTAGAGCTAGGAATAGAGGGCAAGGGTGCAGGAGACTCCGACCTTGGTCATTATCACTTTTTTCCTTGAAATAATTCTAGATTCCCAGGAAGTCGCCAAAGGTCCCGTGTATCCTTCACCCAGTTTCCCCCACTAGTAACATTATAAGTAAGACCACAGGGTAATATTAAAACCAAGAAGTTGATATTGGTACAACCCCACAGACGTTGTTCACATCTCACCAGTGTTGACATGGGCTATTCATCTGTGTGTGTGTGTGTGTGTGTGTGTGTGGTTTTGTGCACTGTCATCACATGCATAGATTTGCCTGTCACCACAATCGAGGTGCAGAGGGTTCCATCACCACAAAGGAGCTCCCTGGGCGTCCCCTTCATCGTTGTGTCCTACCTTCTGTTCCTAACCCTTGGCCACAGCTAAACTGCTTTCCCTTTCAGACACTGCCTTTTGGGAGGGGGGGTTCAGCCCAGGAGGGAGGGAGATTCAGATTCCAAATCTTGGTAATACATGGAATATTATGTGTAAATATATGTAAATCTAATTGCCTGTATAAATACAGAAATGAAATTATACCATGACATCCAGGGTGCAGTTAATATAACATTCCTGAGGGTGTCTAAATCAAAGTAAATCCATTGAAATGGGACTGGAAATGGGATGCTTTTAGCCAGTCGAAGGAATGTGATGTGCCTGCAGGCAGCTCTGTGATCGTCTGTCCTGTGTAAGTACACAAACAAAAGGCCACCAATGCTCTCAACCCTGGAAAGTGAGACCAGGGGCTGAGGAGGAAGGGGGATTCCTTTTTCCCTGTGCACTCTCTTGTGCTGTTCCAGTTTTCACTATGTGCATGCCTTGCTTTTATTAAAAGGAATTAAATCCTGTTTGGATGCTCCTCAAGCAAGGTTGAACAGAAATTCTGTATCGTCATCTCCTTGCTTTCTCGTCTCCCCTGGGTTTGCCAAAGGTCCCCTTGGGACTTAGCAGGCTGAAAAGTTGCCATGGCAGCGATTGCTCCTGGTGATACAATATACAGGCCTGGCCTTCTCAGCCCTGCGTGCAAGGGGCTGGCTCACCACCCCCGCCCCCAGCCCCCCGCCGGAAGAGCAGCATCCTCACACCAATCTGGGTCCCGCGTGTTTCAAAGATGCCTCTAGAAACACTTGTATGTGAGCCAACCACCAGGGCTATTTCAGGAGGACACTATGTTCCATGCACAAGCATTTTGCAGTCTGAGACATGTTCTGCTGATGCTAAAAACACCTTTAGCTTCTGCCTTGGAGCACCAAGTCCCTCTTCTCCACCCCTGCGGTAATCTGGTTTATCTGCTGCCTCCATTGCTTTCTAAACACCAAGTCTTGTTCAGAGGCCGACTTTGGGCAGCCCATTCTTACACCAGGCCCCATCACCCACTCAACTTCCTTGCTTACACCCAGAAACAGGAAGGATTGTTTATGGCTTCTAAGGAAAGCCCTTGTTTACTGGAGGAGGAAAATCAGACTATCCTCCAAGGGACGGGCTCCAGATGGCTTGTCTTCTTTCCTGGTGAAGTCAACAAAAGCAAATGACATAAATGAATTTCTCAAAGAATTATTGTGATATATTGTATTCTCAATAAGTTCTTCTACTTTAATTCAAGTATGTCCTGATAGAGTAAAAGGGCAGTGGGAACTAGAGAGGCAACTAAATTAACTTTCTTGGGAAGGAGTAGGCTGGGGAGGGGAATGTTTGTGGTGGCCCTCGAAGGTCGAAGAGGAGTTTACCAGGTTAAAGAAATGAGGAGGAGAGTTATTATATGTTTGGTGCTTAAACCAAGGGCCTGACTCTGTCTAGAGATTTCCCGAATGATCCCATGTTGCCATGACCCCAACCCTTCTGCATTCCCAGGATTTAAGGAGCAGGTTCAGGGGCATTCAGAGTCTGGAGAGAGAAGAGGGCTAGGACACATGTGGTCTGCATGGGGCCTGTAATATGCCAATATACACTGAATCCCAGATGCTCTACTGCTTCTCTTGTGGAACCAGCATTCTGGGCCCTGTCCCCTAGAGGAGGGCCTGGCCATTCATGGTGTGATTCCTATGGGTACAAATGAAACGGTTAAAGGAACACAAGGGAAAGGACAAAAAGAAGGACAAGGCAAGGTAGAGCAAGCAGGGGAAGTCAAGGCAAGCCTGCTTTGGTGAAGATCTCAGGCCATGACTCACGGTGGAACCAGGGACATTCTCCAAAGTCTAACATTTGAGCTCACACTTCCTTCCTCTGGGATTTCCAAAGCCTGATGGCTCTTAACAAAACCTCTTTAACAACAAAAGCCAGGAATAATATTTTTATTTCTTCCAACAAAAAGTCCAAGTTTACAGCTCCTAGCCTTATTCCAAGAACCAATTCTTAGGAAACTGGATTAAGATATAAATCTTCAGAGTTCCTGGATCAGCCCAAGATTCTCTTTGCACGTCAGTAAGCTGCAAGGACTCCATCCTCCCTGCCTTCTTCCCCCCATCTCAACGCTGAGCCGGGCCTCACTTTGGCAGACAACCTCCTCAGTGTGGAGACTACTGGAAAGAAAGCCGTGTTAGGGTACCAGGGCCCTAGTCCCAGACCTGGCAACTTCCAAGTTACTTCTCCAGGAAGCCGCAACCACTCTGAGGGCTGGGCCTCGACTTCCCCATCTAGAAAGGAGAGGTTATATTAGATCTTTCATAGAAAAAAAAATCGGATACATATTTTTAGTGGGGTCAGTTAAAATATTACCCAAGGAACTAAAAATGAATTTTAAGTGTTTGGAAGCCAGTGGAATCAATAATCTCCCAGGCTGTAGGCATACATAATTTCTATAAGTCTCTAGACTGCTCCAAGCTCAGAAGTGGAGGTAGAGCAGGGAGGAGGGAGGTGGACTTCTGCAGCCGGATCCCCACAGCACCCCCTTCCTGCCCATTGCCTGCTTTAACCAAGGAAGTGTGTGCTTCACCCTTGTCACCTGTCTCCTGAGCTGAACGGTGGTGGCAGTCAGCGCATCCAGTGCTAAGGATGCAGAAGAGGGCTGGGGGCGGGGGGTGGACAAGGAGGAGAGGTCCTTGCCCGGCTTTGGAAGCCTGCCCCGCTCTTTCTGGAGAACAGACCCCTCCAGGAGGAGACGTGAAGGCGGACAGGAGCCAGCATGTGTCCAGCGCAACCTGCCAGGAGGCGGACTGGTGGTATCTCCGGGGAGCCCAACAACCTCATGGGGGTAGGTCTGAGGAGCCCCTTCTTACAGGTGAAGAAAGCAAGGAACAGGGAAAGGGAGCATGTCGGCCTGAGGCATCAAGGGGTGGATGCCAAGCATCAGTTCTGTGGGTGGTGGGGTGAGCTGGGGCATCAAGACCATGACCCCTGGGCTGGCAGTCAAAGTCATGCGCACTCAGCTCTTTCTGCTTCAAGAAGGCTAATTAGGGTTCTTTGTGAGGAACTTGGCTCAGAATAATCAATATGGCCTTCTGAGTGAGTGCAAATGAACTGAGCGTCTCTTCCGGGCCAGGCATTTCATCTAATCTTCCCAAGCACGGGGAAGGGCGGGCAGAGCAGACACAGGCCCACTACTGAGAGCGCCGCTTGCAGGGGTCCCAGAGGCTTGCCCCGCAGAAGACAGGCAGTTCCCGCAAGGGCTCTGTGTTGCAAGTGAGCAAGGCACGCTCAAGCTCGCCAGCAGAGGATGCATCTCTGCCACAGAGGGAAGGAAGCCTGGGCAGGACTGGTGGGGCTCAGGGCATTCTGGTCCAGGCTCTGCCCCTCAGAATGCTTACTGCACTGAGGTCTTACTGTGACTTCCTGTTTGCCCAAGCATTTTGTGGTCAGAGACATGTTCTGCTGATGCTAACGCTCCTCGTGATCCCAGGGCTCCCTGCGAAAGCTGTCACTCCAGGCAAGAGCAGTACTGGCTCTCCCCACGTTTTCATGAAGCAGGGGGACAGCACGGCAAGGCCCAGCAGACTGACAGGGACCAGATCAGCAACCACTGCTGCAGCCGCTGCAGGGGATAAAGAGGAGGAGGACGTGTCCCTGCCTTCCTGGCTTAAATAGAAGATAAGGATAGCGGGTGAAAATGTAATATCTTCTAAAATTTTATATGTCAATCAAAGTGATAACAGAACTTGCTGAAATGTTGTTAGTGATCTTAACGGCCGAGCTTTTCCACAGAAAGTTCATTTCTTTTTTTTATTTTTTTATTTTATTATGTTATGTTAGTCACCATACAATACATCATTTGTTTTTGATGTGGTGATCCACGATCCGTTGTTTTCGTATAACACCCAGTGCTCCATGCAGTACGTGCCCTCCTTAATACCCATCACTGGGCTAACCCATCCTCCCACCCCCCTCCCCTCTAGAACCCTCAGTTTGTTTCTCAGAGTCCATAGTCTCTCATGGTTCATCTCTCCCTCCGATTTCCCCCCCCTTCATTTTTCCCTTCCTTCTCTTAATGTCCTCCATGCTATTCCTTATGTTCCACAAATAAGTGAAACCATAGGATAATTGACTTTCTCTGCTTGACTTATTTCACTTAGCATAATCTCCTCCAGTCCCCATGAATTTCCCTCCATGTTGATGTAAAAGTTGGGTATTCATCTTTTCTGATGGCTGAGTAATATTCCATTGTATATATGGACTACATCTTCTTTTGAACAACCTTCTGTTGAAGGGCATCTCAGCTCTTTCCACAGTTTGGCTATTGCGGACATTGCTGCTATGAACATTGGGGTGCATATGGCCCTTCTTTTCACTACATCTGTGTCTTTGGGGTAAATACGCAGGAGTGCAATTGTTGGGTCATAGGGTAGCTCTATTTTTAATTTTTTGAGGAACCTCCACACTGTTTTCCAAAGTGGCTGTACCAACTTGCATTCCCACCAACAATGTAAGAGGGTTCCCCTTTCTCCACAACCTCTCCAACATTTGTTGTTTCTTTCCCTGTCCATTTTTGCCATTCTAACTGGTGTAAGGCGGTATCTCAATGTGGTTTTAATTTGAATTTCCCTGATGGCTAATGATGATGAACACTTTTTCATATGTCTGTTAGCCATTTGTATGTCTTCTTCAGAGAAGTGTCTTTTCATATCTTCTGCCCATTTTTTGACTTGATTATTTGTTTTTTGGGTGTTGAGTTTGAGAAGTTCTTTATAGATCTTGGATACCAGCCCTTTATCTGTAGTGTCATTTGCAAATATCTTCTCCCATTCTGTGGGTTGCCTCCTTGTTTTGTTGACTGTTTCCTTTGCTGTGCAGAAGCTTTTTATCTTGATGAAGTCCCAAAAGTTCATTTTTACTTTTGTTTCACTAGCTTTTGGAGATGTATCTTGAAAGAATTTGCTGTGGGCGATGTCAAAGAGGTTACTGCCTATGTTCTCCTCTAGGATTTTGATGGATTCCTGTCTCACATTGAGGTCTTTCATCCATTTTGAGTTTATCTTTGTGTATGGTGTAGAGAATGGTCGAGTTTCATTCTTCTGCATGTGGCTGTCCAATTTTCCCAGCACCATTTATTGAAGAGACTGTCTTTTTTCCATTGCATGTTTTTTCCTGCTTTGTCGAAGATTATTTGACCATAGAGTTGAGGGTCCATATCTGGGTTCTCTCTTCTGTTCCTCTGGTCTATATGTCTGTTTTTGTGCCAGTACCATGCTGTCTTGGTGATCACAGCTTTGTAATATAGCTTGAAATCGGGCAACGTGATGCCCCCAGCCACAGAAAGTTCATTTCAACTTTAGAGGGGTGGGGTTGGGGAGGATACACCATATTTCGTGTTGCAATAGAATGAACCCTACTTGCACCAGCAGGCCAGGAGCTCCTGCATATTTTTTTGGACCCCAGGGGTGCCCAGCTGGGGGTCAGGCCACCAGGAGGAGAATGATCCTTAGCAAATGGCCTATAAACAAGTCCTTGTGATCCTTTCTCCCAGATGTGACTTGCATAACATGAACGAGGTCTACTTTTTTTTGGCTTTAAAATATACACTCCTGTGCATGCTTCTACACTATGTCCCGAGGCAGGGAGCAGAGGAAAAAAAAAGCCTCCATGGAGCAGATGAGAGACTCAGTCCTGGAGAGGAGGTGACTTTTCCAGGCCATACAGTGAGTTAGCAGGCTGGGCTGGGGTGGTGGAGCGCCTTCTCCTGACAGATGCCTGGAGCTGGTTGGCCCTCCGATCCTGCTGACCCTCTTTAGAACCAGAGAGGGGCACTGTGCACAGTTGACTGGAGCGGGGAGATTGCTTTGTGGGTTGCTCACGTAGCCAGGCCGCTTCAGTCATTCACTAAATATTGACCAAGTGACTATCACAGCCCAGGTACTGTTCGAGTCTCGAGAATCATTTGCTAATAAAACAGACATAAGTTCTCACCCTCCTGGAGTTTACATTCTAGTCTAGGGGAGGTGGACAAAAAAAAAAGAACAACAAACAAATGTCATAAGGAAGCTCATCATATAGTGTGTCAGAAGATGATGCATGCTGTAGAAAGAAGAGAGTAGGGCAGGGTAACAGGATTTAGTAGTTTGGGGTCAGGTGAGATCTAATTTTAAAATAGGGTGCTCTGGGTAGACTTCCATCGAGAAGGTGTGAGATAAGCAAAAGCTTGAAAGATGTAAGGCAGTTAGCCAGGTAGATGTCTGGGAGAAGAGTGTTCCAGAAGCAATAGTCAGTGCAAATGCCCTGGGGCATCTAACTTACATTTGAACAGAATCTCCAGGGCAGCTGAGTGGAAAACAGACTATAAGGTGGTGAGGGTGAGATAGGGAGGTGAGTCGGGCTGTCAGAGTAGTCCAGGTGAGTGGTGAAGGTGGCTTTGGCTGCGGAGAGGTAATCAGATTCTGTATCTATTTCCAGTGTAAAAGCAATAGGGATTTGTTTGTGGGTTGGATGTCAGGTATGCAGGAAAAAAAGAAATAGATGACTACTCCACCTATAGTTTGAAAAGCTCGGTAAATGGAGGGGGGATCATTCACTGAGATGGGAACACCAGGTGGCTCAGACTTAGGGATACCACAAGTCCAGTTTGGGACACGTTAAGTTTGAGATGCATGTTGACATCCAAGTGGAGACGTGAAGTAGGTGGTTGGATCTCCTAGCCCACAGTTCAGGGCATGTATAGAACTTGCCCATGCAAACCAGGGAGTTAGATGAACTTAACAGGAAGTTAATCTGTAGAGAAAAGAAAAGATGTCTGACGACTGAGCCCAACTTTCAAAGGTCAGATGAAAGAACAGCTCTTATCAATAAGGCAAGATGCTGAGAAAGACAGTGAGTTAGAAAGGACACCAGGACAGGACAAGATCCTGGAAGTCAAATGAAGACAGAGGTGCAAGAAGGAAGGAGTACCCTCAACTTCACTGAATGCTGCTGAGGACTCAGAATGACCCCTCCGCTTAGCAGGTTATTGGTAATCTCATTAAGACAGGCTTCTTTTGGGGAAAGAAGTCTGATTGGCATGGGTTTCCCTACCCCCACCCCCCAAAAATGGGAATGAAGACGTAGAGACTGAGTATAGGCAACTTGTTCAGGAAGTTTTGCCAATTAAGGAGAAATTGGGCAATCGCCAGAGGCCTCAAATGGGTAAGACAGTAGGGCTCCAGGGCATAGGTGGGTGACCCATGGTCTTCTCTGGGGTTTGTCCACATCTTAGTGTCCTTCCCTGACCTTTCCTCCAGCAAGCAGGGAAAATTCATGGGCTACAGACTCAGGACTTAAAATCAGGGCCAAGAAGGAATAAACAATCTGCCATAGGGATAGAGTGAAAACATGTCATACCTTTGATTGAAAGAATGTAGAAAAATGAACTTTATTCTCCCCCCCCCAAAAAAACCAACCAGTTGTGAGCATGACTATATAAAAGAAGCTCAGTGTCCCCTCCACAGGAAAATATGCCCCAATTCATTCAAGAAGGGAGGAAAAAAGGAGTTCACGATTTTCCTTCCATGAAGACGTTTCACTTCTCCACTAATCAGGCAAAGGCAGATCAAAACTGCAAAGTATCCTTTTTTACCTGATGGACAAGTATTTTAAAGAATAATCCCTACTATTCACAAGTGTTTGGTGAAAGAGGCATTCTCTGAAAACATGGGTGGGAGAGAAAACTGGTTCAAGATTCGGGGAAAGCAATTTGGCTTTATTAAAGGGCTTCAGAAAGTTTATACGTTTTACCCCCAGCAATTCCTCTTTTGGGAATTCAATTGAGAGAAACCACTGGAAGTTTGGACAAAGATTGAATCACAAGATTTCTCAGAAACTTGTTTACAGTAATGGAATAAATGTAGGAAAATCAAATGTCCAGACATAGAGCACTAGCTTACAACATTCGGACACATTCATATTTAATAATATGAGAAATGCTTAGTATATGTTGGTAAGTGGGGGGAAAAGCTACAGAATTACTTCAAGTGAGTGATTCCATGCTATCTTAGAGATTGCGCATTCACTCTCCAACTCTGTCTAGTTTAAAAATTAACCTATTGATTCAGTTATTTTAAAATTGTAATAACCATATTATTCTCCATATTTTTTTAAAGATTTTATTTATTTATTTAACAGAGAGACACAGCGAGAGAGGGAACACAGCAGGGGGAGTGGGAGAGGGAGAAGCAGGCTTCCCACTGAGCAGGGAGCCCGATGTGGGGCTCGATCCCAGGACCCTGGGATCATGACCTGAGCCAAAGGCAGACACTTAAAGACTGAGCCACCCAGGCGCCCCCATTCTCCATATTTCTAACTGGGTTTTCTTCACACGAGCTGAAACTGGTTTCCTTTCCTTTCTGCCCGTTTTTATTTCTCTTTTTTTTTTTTTTTTTTTTAAGATTTTATTTATTTATTTGACAGAGAGAGACACAGCAAGAGAGGGAACACAAGCAGGGGGAGTGGGAGAGGGAGAAGCAGGCTTCCCGCGGAGCAGGGAGCCCGATGTGGGGCTCGATCCCAGGACCCTGGGATCATGACCTGAGCTGAAGGCAGACGCTTAACGACTGAGCCACCCAGGCGCCTCCCGTTTTTATTTCTCAATTTCTTTTTTTAAATGGGTGTTTTTCTTTCCTTTCTCTCTTTAAAGACTCTACATATGCTTACAGAATGAATTCTCCCTATTATTGGTTTGATTGGCTATCTGCTTAGCATTCATTCTTTTTGGGTTTTGGGGCATACCAGCTTGTTGGCTCACCTTGAATGGTGTGTGTGTGTGTGTGTGTGTGTGTGTGTGTGTGTGTTCATGCTCTTTCTCTAAAAGTTTCATGGTTGCTTCCATCCAGCTTCTTGGGCCGCCCAATTCAACGCTGGTCTTGGGGGCTTGGGGCTCCCATCCATGGAGATCTGAGGACATTGTGAGTGCAGTCCCCAAACTGCAGTTGGCCTGGTCCAGCCCTGGGTGAGGAGGTTATGTCAACTCCTCTTTTTCTCCTACGTACAAAATATAAGTCAGTCCCAGGCTTTTTTCAGCCCTGTCCCATAATCAGGGCTCCCTCAGCCCAAGGCTCACATCCTTTCCCAGGAGCACAGTTCTTAGAAGCTGCACCCAGAGCTGAGCAGGACTAGAGCTTCCATTCGACAGGCACTGTGTGCTTCTGTTTCATCACTGGTCAACAGAGATGTTTATCTTATTTTTGATAGCAGCTGGTCTTTTAAATTTTTATCTTTATGTATTTACTTTTTTTCAAATTTTTATTTAAATACTAGTTAGTTAACACGCAGTGCAATATTGGTTTCTGGAGAATTCAATGGTTCATCACTTACATATAACACCCATCACCCATCTAGTCCATCCCCCGCCCACCTCCCTCCATCAACCTCAGTTTGTTCTCTATTGTTAAGAGTCTCTTATGGTTTGTTTCTCTCCCTCTCTCTTCCCCCCCCTCCCATATGTTTATCTGTTTTGTTTCTTAAATTCCACATATGAGTGAAATCATCTGGTATTTGTCTTTCTCTGACTGACTTACTTCGCTTAGCATCATACCCTCTAGCTCCAACCACATTATTGCAAATGGCAAGATTTCATTCTTTTTAATGGCTGAGTAATATTCCATTGTATATATATACCACCTCTTCTTTATCTATTCATCAGTCAATGGAATTTGGGCTCTTTCCATAGTTTGACTATTTTTGGTAATGCTTCTATAAACATCAGGGTGTATGTACTCCTTCAAATCTGTATTTTCGTATCCTTTGGGTAAATACCTAGTAGTGTAATTGCTGGATTATAAGGTAGTTCTATATGTAACTTTTTGAGGAACCTCCATACTGTTTTTCAGAGTGGCTGCACCAGTTTGCATTCCCACCAACAGTGCTTGAAGGTTCCCCTTTCTCTGCATCCTCACCAACACCTGTTGTTTCCTGTGTTGTCAATTTTAGCCATTCTGACATATGTGAAGTGGTATCTCATTGTGGTTTTGATTTGTATTTTCCTAATGATGAGCGATGTTAAGCATCTTTTCATGTGTCTGTTAGCCATCTGGATGTCTTCTTTGGAAAAATGTGTATTCCTGTCTTCTGCCCATTTCTTAACTGGATTATTTGTTTTTTGGGTGTTGAGTTGGATAAGTTCTTTATACATTTTGGATACCCTTTATCAGATATGTCATTTGCAAATATCTCCTCCCATTCCATAGGCTGCCTTTTAGTTTTGTTGATTGCCTCACTGTGCAGAAGCTTTTTATCTTGATGAAGTCCCAACAGTTCATTTTGCTTTTGTTTCCTTTGCCTCCATTGATATGTCTAGTAAGAAGTTGCTACAGCTGAGGTCAAAGAGGTTACTGCCTGTGTTCTCCTCTAGGGTCTTGATGGTTTTCTCTTTCACATTTAGGTCTTTCATCTATTTTGTATTTATCTGTGTGTATAGTATAAGAAAGTGGTCCAGTTTCATCTGCATGTGGCCGTCCAGTTTTCTCAATGCCATTTGTTGAAGAGACTGTCTTTTTTCCATTGGATATTCTTTCCTGCCTCATCAAAGATTATTTGACCATGTAGTTGTGGGTCCATTTCTGGGTTTTCTATTCTGTTCCACTGATCTATATGTCTGCTTTTGTGCCAATACCATACTGTCTTGATCACTACAGCTTTGTAATATAACTTGAAGTCCAGAAATGTGATGCCTCCAGCTTTGCTTTTCTTTTTCAGAATTACTTTGGCTATTCGGGGTCTTTTGTGGTTCCATACAAATTTTAGGATTATTTGTTCTAGTTCTGTGAAAAATGCTGTTGGTATTTTGATAGGGATTGCTTTAAATCTGTAGATTGCTTTGGGTAGTATAGACATTTTAACAATATTTGTTCTTCCAATCCATGAGCATGAAATGTCTTTCCATTTCTTTGTGTCCTCTTCAATTTTGTTCATCAGTGTTTTATAGTTATCAGAGTACAGATCTTTTACCTCTTTGGTTAGGTTTATTCCTAGTATATTATGTTTTTTGGTGCAATTGTAGATGAGATCGATTCCTTGATTTCTTTTTTTGCTGCTTCGTTATTGGTGTATAGACATGCAACAGATTTCTGTACATTTATTTTTATATCCTGGGACTTTGCTGAATTCATGTATCAGTCCTAACAATTTTTTGGTGGAGTCTTTTGGGTTTTCTATATATACTATCATGTTGTCTGTAAATAGTGAAAGTTTGATTTCTTTCTTGCTGATTTGGATGCTTTTTATTTTTTCGTTGTCTGACTCTTGAGGCTAAGACTTCCAGTACTATGTTAAATAGTAATGGTGAGAGTGGACATCCCTGTCTTATTCCTGACCATTGGAGGAGAAGGTCTCAGTTTTTCCCCATTGAGGAAAATATTAACTTGGGTCTTTTCAGGTGCCTGGGTGGCTCAGTCGGTTAAGCATCTGCCTTTGGCTTAGGTCATGATCCCAGGTTCTGGGATGGAGTCCTGCATCAGGCTCCCTGCTCAGTGGGGAGTCTTCTTCTCCCTCTCCCTCTGCCCCTCCTCCCTGCTAGTGCTCTCTCTCTCTCAAATAAATAAATAAAATCTTAAAAAAAAAACAACAACTGTGGGTCTTTCGTATATGGCCTTTGCCATGTTGAGGTATGTTTATCTATACCTACTTTGTTGAGGGTTTTTATCAAGAATGGATGCTGTATTTTGTCCAACACTTTTTCTGCATCTGTTGAGAGAATCATTTGGTTCTTATTCTTTCTTTTATTAATGTGGTGTATCATGTTGATTGATTTGCAAATATTGAACCACCCCTGCAGCCTAGGAATAAATCCCACTTGATCATGGTAAGTCTTTTAATGTACTGTTGGATTCAATTTGCTAGTATCTGGTTGAGAATTTTTACATCATCAGGGATATAGGCCTGTAATTCTCCTTTTTAGTGGAGTCTTTGTCTGGTTTTGGAATCAAAGTAATGCTGGCCTTGTAGATGCTGTTTGGGAGCTTTCCTCCCATTTCTGTTTTTTGGAACAATTTGAGAAGACTAGGTATTAACTCTTCTTTAAATGTCTGGTAAAATCCCCCTGGGAAGCCATCTGGCCCTGGACTTTTGTTTGTTGGGAGATTTTTGATTATTGATTCTATTTCTTTGCTGGTTATCAGTCTATTCAAGTTTTCTATTTCTTCCTGTTTTGGTTTTGGTAGTTTGTATGTTTCTAGGACTTTGTCCATTTCTTCCAGATTGCCCAGATTGTTAGCATATAATTTTTCATAATATTCTCTTATAATTGTTTGTATTTCTGTGGTGTTGGTTGTGATTTCTCCTCTCTCTTTGTGATTTTATTTATTTGGGTCCTTTCTCTTTTCTTTTTGATAAGTCTGGCTAGGGGTTTATCAGTTTTATTAATCCTTTCAAAGAACCAGCTCTTAGTTTCATTGATCTGTTCTACTGTTTTGTTTGTTTGTTTCTATATCATTTATTTCTGCTCTAATCTTTATTATTTCCCTTCTTCTGCTGGCTTTAGGCTTTATTTGCTGTTCCTTTCCTAGCTCCCTTAGGTGTAAGGTTAGTTTGTGTATTTGAGACTTTTCTTGCTTCTTGAGGTAGGCCTGTATTGTTATATACTTCCCTCTTAGGACCACCTTTGCTGCATCCCAAAGGTTCTGGACTGTTGTGTTTTCATTTTCATTTGTTTCCATGTACTTTTTTATTTCTTCTTTAATTTCTTGGTAACCCAATCATTCTTTAGTAGGATGTTCTTTAACCTCCATAGATTTGCGGTCTTTCCAATTTTTTTCTTGTGGTTAATTTCAAGTTTCATAGTATTATGGTCAGAAATATGCATGGTATGATCTCAGTCTTTTTGTACTTGTTGAGGTCTGATTTGTGACCTAGTATGTGTTCTATTCTGGAGAATATTCCATGTGCACTCAAAAAGAATGTGTATTCTGCTGCTTTAGGATGAAATGTTCTGAATATATCTGTTAAGTCCATCTGGTCCAGTGTGTCATTCAAATCCATTGTTTCCTTGCTAATTTTCTGCTTAGATGATCTATCCATTGCTCTAAGTAGGGTGTTAAAGTCCCCTACTATTATTATAATATCAATGAATTTCGATATGTTTGTTATCAATTGATTAATATATTTTGGTGCTCCCAAGTTGGGGGCATAAATATTTACAATTGTTAGATCTTCTTGATGGATAGACCCTTAATTATGATATAATGTCCTTCTTCAGGACAATGTTACAGTCTGGTTTAAACTCTAACTTGTCTGATATAAGTATAGCTACCCTGGCTTTCTTTTGACATCCATTAGCATGATAGATGGTTCTCCATTTCCTCACTTTCAATCTGCAGTTGTCTTTAGGTCTAAAATTAGTCTCTTGCAGGCAGCATATAAATAGGTCTTGTTTTTTTTATCCATTCGGATACCCTATGTCTTTTGATTGGAGGATTTAGTCCATTTACATTCAGAGTGCTTATTGAAAGATATGAATTTAGCGCCATTGTGTTATCTGTAGGGTTGGTGTTTCTGGTGGTGTTCTCTGTTCCTTTCTAGTCTTTGTTGCTTTTGGTCTTTTTACCCCAGTCAGAATCGCCTTTAGTATTTCTTGCAGGGCTGGTTTAGTGGTCATGAACTCCTTTAATTTCGTTTGTCTGGGAAACTCTTTATCTCTCCTTCTATTCTGAATGACAGCCTTGCTGAATAAAGTATTCTTGGCTGCATATTTTTCCCATTCAGCACAGTGAATATACCATGCCACTCTCTTCCAGCAGCTGGCCAAATTTCTGTGGACAGATCTGCTGTGAACCTGATCTGTCTTCCCTTATAGGTTAAGGACTTTTTTTCCCCTCACAGCTTTCAGGATTCTTTCATTTCTGTGTATTTTGTGAATTTGGCTATGATATGTCTTGGTGATGGCTGGCTTTTGTTTAATTTAATGGGACTTCTCTGTACCTTTGCATTTTAATGCCCATTTCCTTCCCCAGATTAGGGAAGTTTTCAGCTATAATTTGTTCAAATGAACCTTCTGCCCCTTTTTCTCTCTCTTCATCTTCTGGGCCTCCTATGATATGATTGTTAATATGCCTTAAGTAGTCTCTGAGTTCCCTAAGTCTACATTCATGATCCAATAGTTTTCTTTCCCTCTTCTCAGCTTTATCATTTTCCATAATTTTATCTTCTATATCACTAAAGTGTTCCTCTGCTTCATCCATCCTCATTGTCATGGCATCCATTTGGATTTGCATCTCAGTTATAGCATTTTAAATTTTGGCTTGACTAGATTGGATTCTCTAGTGTCTTCTTTGCTTTTCTCAAGCCCAGCTAGTATCCTTATAATTGTTGTTTTCAATTCTAATTGAGACATCTTACTTATATCTCTATTGATTAAATCCCTAGCTGTTACTTCTTCCTGTTCTTTCTTTTGGGGTGAATTCCTCCATCTTGTCATTTTGTCCAGGAGAAGGAAAGAAAGAAAGAAAGATAGATAGAAAGAAAGATAGATAGATAGAAAGAAAGAAAGAAAGAAAGAAAAAGAAAAAAGGAAGGAAGAAAGAAAGAATTTAAATCGTAGGTGGTGTTTTGATCTGCTCATTAAAAGAAGCTAAATCCAAAAAATAAAAAATTTTTAAAAATTAAAGAAAATAAAAAATATTTTTTTAAAAAAGAAAGAAAGCTAGATCATAGGTGGTGTTTTAGTCTGCTTGTTAAAGAAGCTAAATCCAAAAGATATTAAAATACAAAATAAATTAATTAAATTAAATTTAAAATAATAATAAAAATAAAAAGGAAGCTAGATCCTATTGGCTCTAGAGCTGAGGCTTTGCAGCACTCTGCGTTTGGCAGACTTGGGGTGGGCAAGGGGTTGTGCTGGTCGTCTGGGGGCGGGGTCTGTTGTGCTAAATCTCAGGTGGACTTGCACCAGTGCCTGCACAGTGCAGGAGGGCGTGGCTTGGTGTAAGCGGCTCAGGCCTCCATTGGCTGGTGCTGTGTTGCCCGCTGAAGTCCATCAGTGCTGAGGGGCGGGATAAATATGGTGGTACCCAGGCCCTCTCCTCCCGTAGTGAGGAGTTTGCACTCACCACCCTTCAGAAAGCCCTCATAGAAGAGCACACAATCACCTCTTCTGTGTCCCCGGCTTCCGTCAGATCCCTGCCTTCACCCTGCCTGTGTCTGAGCTGTCTGCCTGCCAGGCAGCCAACACTCCTGTGTTCTATCTCAGGCATGACTGGGTTCCAAAACTCCAAATTTTAGAGATCTGTGCAAGCACCGATCCCTTGGGGGAGGTCTTGCTGCACTGGGGCCACCTACCGGTTTGTCCCAGAAATTGGCCTCGAGTCCTATGCTAGTGAATGTGGCAGCTCAATGGCCCCCGCCAGGTCCCTCACCCCTGGAGAGGTTGAGCCCCCCTCTCCCAAATGCACTCCAAGCAGAGGAACTGCCTCTCTCCATGTGACGCAGAGGATCCTCAGACCGTGCTGTCTACTCCCGGGTCTCCACCTTCCTTCACCAGAGCACTGCCTTAAATCTTTAAAAGTATTTTATCTTTCATTGCTTTGTGTGTGGTACAGACGAGGGGTCCTCAAAGAGTGAACTTCAGGCCATCTTAACCAGAAGCACCAAATTGCAGCTTCTTACTTTTCTGACTCTGGCTTGTGGGTATGAAGGAAGTAACATTAGCATTCATACCCACCTTTTTCTGATTGTGGATCTTGGCCTCCCTACTCCATTTTCAGTTTTCCCCAGGAATTTCTCCCAGTGGGCATTTGGTATCACATGTGCTCACAAGCCAGCCTGCTCAAATCCAGCCACTCAAATCCAGGTGCTCCCGGAGATGTTTAACCACGTGGCAGCCATTTAAGGACAACTCCTCTCACTGCTCAGCAGCTGATGTCCTCCAAAAATTCAAGACCCCTGAGCCCAGATGGTATCAGAACCACCCGAATTCCCTGCAAAAGTGGAGAGAACGTCTCCTGTCTTTTCAGAGAGCTCAGACCAGAGTTCAAGGGTAGAGCTGGAGAACAGTCCCATATTTTCCTCCTCCTCTTTCCAGGGGCCATCCCAAGCCTTTTCTGCAAGGCTGTTGACCCAGAAAAGAGGCTGAGCTAAAATAAAGACAAAAGCATTTATTTGTGTTCTCAGAACTGAGAATTCTGGGGAAACAGATGTAGGCAGCAACCCAAACTGCCCTCCCAGGGAACAAAAGTCAAGAAATTTTTAAAGACAAAAGGGAATGCTTTTATATGTTGTTTACAAAGAATTTTGATTGGTTTAGGGGGCAGAAAACAAGCCTTGGCTGAGTATAATTGGTTGCTAAGGCTCTCACTAAGCTAAGTCTCTTACTGTAGCAAGTTGTAGGTGTTCAGGTGGAATCCTCAGAATATTTGCAGTTTGGCCAGGTTCAGAAGTTCATGGTTCCACCTGTTGAAATGTCCAGGAGGCCCAGCTTCTTTATGGCCTCCCAGCTCCATGAGAGGAGACGTAGGTGAAACCCCTTGACATAAGTGAAACCATTCCATTTTACCTTTCAAAAGGCAAACCAGCTCATGCCAACAGGTTCATCAGAAACTACTCCCCTCCGAATCCCATGCTGGGCCACCTTCTGCATGTGACTAGAAAGGAACACTTCATTGTAGCAGAGATTTTATCTGGATGGGTGGATTGCAGTGATTTTTAAAATCTTTTTTGTGCTTTTATATATTTTCCTATAATTAATGTTTATAAGTTTTGTAATCATGCAAAAATGTTGATGGGGGAAAAAGTATACTTCCCAAATGTTGGTTAGGAGAAAGCCATGTTCAAAAATGCGTATTCACAGTGTTTATCATCCTCCTTCTAAAAATTCGCATTTTGTCCATATACTAGGAGATAAACTGGACTTTCATCTGTCAGAACTTTGGCAAGTACTTGATCACGTTGCTCCATTGCTTTATATGTTTTACTGGCTCCCCAGCAATCGGGGCGGGGGCCTCGCTCTTTAGCTCACCTCATACTAGACCCTCCTGCTCCTGGTTCCAGTTCTGCTTTCAAGCTTGTCCTTCCCCATGTCATTGTTTAGTTAGACCTGAACTACTCATAGCTTCCTGAACGCAGAATGCATTCCCATCTCCATGCCTTTGTGTTTGATCTTCTCGTTGCTCCCAATGTCCTTTCTGCTTTCTACCTGGCAAACTCCTATCCACACTCTAAAACCCATCTCAGATCAGTCACCTCCACTGGGAAATCCTCCTGATGCTCTCTTCTGTATCTGCCTGGATCACGCTGGATTATTTTACTCATCTCTGTATACCCTGACTGTGCATGGCACATGGTGTTTCATGAATACTTGTCAAATGGAGGCAGGTTTATTCATTCCACAAATGTGTATGGAGTGTTCCCTATGTACTGAGCACCGTGCTAGTTTTCTGGGATTCAAGATTAATGAGGCAGACACCTTGCCTTTCGGAGCTCACAGTCCAGTGGGGTAGACAGAGAATCGTGCACAGATCACCACAATGACAAGAGGACACACGCAACTCTGCCTCACCTCTTCTCCTTCTTCCTTCTCTTCCTTAACTGGTCACAACCTGAAAGCATAATTCATCTTTTCTTTGCTTATTTCTTCCAAAGAATTTTCCATTTCCTACATGTAGTTTCTGGAGTCACTTAACAGAAGTTTCTATTTCTCTCTTCCCTCTAGCATGAGGAACACTCTCCGAATAGTCAAGGTAGCCCCCAAATTGCTGCTTCCCAAGCAAGTGAACACCCCATGACTGGGGGTGTGCAAGTCAAGGTTGCCGACCACCAGGTCTGGTTGGGGTAGGGTGGAGGAGGGACTTAAGCTAAAAGAAAGGTTGGTTGAACTCTATGACCTTGAAGTTCTTTCCAGTCCTGATTTTAAGGAAAACACGTCAAACCTAAACCAAGATCATGGGGCTGAATTTCTTAAATGCTATCATCACAGCACAAACTCTGGGATAGTCACCCTTGAAAGAGAAACAGATGTTCTTTATCATCTCTGACGCTGTCTTAAATCATCTGGACCCAGTGAATTATGTCTCTTGCCAAGTCAGAATGGAGAATTTTCAGAGATCACCAGATCACCCTGGTTCTGCAGATCTTACATTGCCTTGGGACTCGCTCAGTGAGAACTGGCTGAGCCTGTGGGCAGAGGAGTATAGGTGACTGCAAAAGGGCATCAGGTGAGCCCCTGATGACTCTGGAGTCCAGACAGAACTACAATCCAAGGAGCCCTTGAAAGTACCCCACCAGGGGCCACATAATCGAAGAAATTTCTTCTACCAACTTGCCTGCTTTAACACAAAACAAAACAGTTACTATTTCCCTCATTTTGGAAATTAGCAAGAGACATCTAAAATCACCCGTTGGGGGTCCGAATCTGCAACAGACGTCCAGGGTTATCAGCCTCAGCTGATGTCTTGCCAGGCAGGACAAAAAGTAAAAAGCACTTTGAATTTTAGTTGCAATGCGACCTTATCTAAGCATCTGTATAATTTCTCTTAGATTTTTGGCCAGTAGTGCTCACTGACCTCCCTCCCTCCCCAGGTCCCTTGAACTGGGAAACTCTTCACAGGACCGGTCCAATATATGTTACTCAATTTGTTGGGATGGAGCTTTGCTCCCCGTGTCGTTAAATGCACAGTCTCCAAAGTCAGCCCAACATGGCTGAATGCCTGCCAAGCCATCTGGACATTTTAGTCACCTTTCAGAGCCCCTCTTTCACCTTTGGTGCAGTGATGATAATAATACCCACCAAACAGGGCTGTGTTTTGTATTTAATTGAACACTCTGTGTAAAGTCCTTAACACAGTGCATGGCTCAGAGTAAGTGCTTCAACATTTCTGTTGGTAATCAATGTTATTGGGATTGATGAAGTTTCACTTGGCTCATTAAGGGCTGAGCAGAGCCTGCTCCGACTTGATGGTGATTTTTTTTTCACGGTCTATTTCTAGGTTTCCTACCTGCTGGTCTCCTTGAAGGAGGGGAAATGGAAGGGGAAGGTATCCAGCTGGACGGAAGACAGCCAACATCTTTCCCGTGAAATCCTTGCCCCACCCTTGCTCATTTCTCTAGCTTTCCATGCCAGCAACAAGGGAAAGGCAAGGGTTCTTTGCCTTTGGTGGGGGAGCTACAAAGGATGACTGTCTGCCTGGGACAGAAGTCAGGAGACCTGAGCTCTGCTCTTGCCCGGTTACTAGCAAGCTGTGCAACCTTGGGCAAGTCACCTGACGTCTCTGGGCCCGTTTTCACATCTGTAAAATCAGGAATTGGCCTAGGCGGAGTAATGACAATATCTAGCATTTGTACAGAGCTTGTCAGTTGCACTTTCCCAAATAGCATCTCATGTGATCCTCACAGCACCCCTGTTGGAGGGATATTTGTTGCATGTTGCAGAGGAGCAAACCAGAGTGCAGTGGGGCCAGTGATCAGTTAGGGCAAAGCAAGCCTGGACCTAAACTCCTGGTCTCCTGAGGAAAATTCTGGCCTCTGCTGAGCACATTGTTCCCCCAGAGCTCTGAAATCTGAAGATTCCTAGCTCCTCGTCGAGGAGTTCTCTCTCCTTCGGAGCTACCTTCTTTTTCCCGCCCATCCCACCCTCCCTTCTTCCTGCCAGCTGTTCCAGCCTCTTCTCCACCAGCTTCCCAGAATTTCTTCTCCTTCTGCAGGCCTGAAACACTAACATTTCCCAGAAGAGGGAAGTGCACACCAGATACCCTATCCCCACCTTCCCTGGGTTAGCATTTGCACGCAGCCTATTTCCCAGAGTTCTCTCTTCTTTGTGGAATGCCTTCCTGTGGGTCCCGAGAGATAAAGTAAGTGGGGCTGTTTAACTTCCAGGTGAGAGCCTGGACCAGCCGGCATGGGTCGCCAACATCCAGGGTGCTCGTCAAATGTGCAGATTCCTGGGTCCCACCCCAAAGTTGGTGAGCCAGAGTGGGCATCTTAGCAAGCTCTCCCTGTCTCTAACAGGCAGGTATCACAGCTTGGGGGCTGCTAGTCTTCCAAGCACTGCACCGTTGGACAGCGGGTGGTGGTTGACAGATTTCTTCATAGTGAACTATCCTCGTATATCTGGAAGGAGTCCTTCCTGATAAAGGTGGATTATTATTTTTTGAAGTAAATTCCAGGATTCAACTTGGTTATATTCTAGTTCGAGTGTTGCATCTCTACCAGTTACATTTGTCTAGAATTTTCCTTTTTTTGTATGCTATCTACATCGGGATTGGGTAATGCTAGCTTGGTCAAATTAAATTGGGAGTCTTACCATTATTTTTTTTACCATCGGAGATAGTCTGACACTGGGCCTAGTCTTTGAAGATTGGATAGGACTCAGCTACAAAAACAAGCTGGGGCTGACATTTCACTGCCTTTCTCATTTCTGAAATGATTTTTGGTCCGTTAAGATTGTTACGTCTTCTTGAAATCAACTCATTTCCCTGAATTCGCCAAACATTTGCACCAGACACTCATATGTCTGTAGCCCCTCCGTTTTTATTGCCTTTCTCGATATTAATGTTGTATTTTTTCCACTTGTTTTCTTTAATCGTGCTTTTCTACATACACTTTTCAAAGACCCAACTTCTTTTTTCACTGTATTGAAGCATAATTGATAAACAATAAACTGCATACTTAAAATGAACAATTTGATGAGTTTTTAACATATGGATACATCTGCGAAACCATCGCCATAATCAAAAATAAATGTATTATTTTGACCTTTTTTAGTTTTCTAGTTCCTGAATTTCGGATTTTATATTTAATGGTCTATCTTTAGATAGACGTGTATATTTTATTATTTTTTCCTGGTTTCTTAAGTGGAAGTTAGCTTGTTTATTCTTAATTTTTATGTATAAACACAGTTGATTCTCATTATTCATGGCAATTATGTCCTCTAAATTCATCGCAAACCACGAATTAGGGACTTCTGAGCCTTTGCTCCTCAGGAAAATACAGGGTTAGGTTCCTGCCAACATCTAGTCACAAAGTGTTTTTTATCAAACAATCAATATATAATCTTGTTTTATGTGTGATTCTTTTAAAGACTCCTTTAAAAATATAAATTGTTGATTTGTTAACATAGAACTCATGGTCAACAGCACTAGGACTCATGTCTGAACAAAGCTTACCTAATACACATATTTTTCCTGTAAGGCATATTGCAGCCTTTTTGTGCTTAGGAACACTAGTCAGCATTTCAACACCACTCTTGGGGCCATTTTAAACAGCAAAATCACTGGTACAGCATGGGGACTATAATCAATGATATGGTAACAGTGTTGCCTGGTAACAGATGGTAGCTACACTTGCAATGAGCACAGCTTAACTAGAGATGCACCTGAAACTGACATAACATTGTGTGTCAACCACACTCAAAAAAAAAAATTTTTTTTAAGAATGAAAAAAATAAAGAGCAAAACAACCAACAAAAAGCACAAAAATTCAAAACTTGCAGCACTCAGTAGATCATGCAAAGGACACTCGTTCTCAGTATGAAAGCTGAAACAAGAAGGCAGAGGGTCCCCTTATTCAACCTCAGCTGGGAACCTGTACATCAGGCAACTCAAATTGATCACTGCTTTGCTCATGTCCACAATGTCTGGGAAAATGCTGCAAGTATTGGATTGAGGGTTACTAACAAGTTTCAACAAACAGGTGAATTCGTGAATATGGAATCTACAAATGATGAGGATTGATTGTAGCTAAATCATTTAACATTCTATTGAACTCATGGGATACAGGCAAAGTCATTCTCTCAGAGAAATGTTTATGGTAATAGATCCTATAAATCCTCACTCACAGCTTCATTTTTGGTTTGTTGGGTTCTGATGCCACAGAGAGTGGTGTACTCATTTATCACTAACCTCTGTTCAGGTCATTGTGTAGTTAGCTCGTCTGGGAGGGTGTCAGTTCGCTGATACTCTTGGAACATCATAGAATATGCCCTGGACCCAGAGGGTCAAGACCCGAGGTCTGAGTCCTGGTGTGGCTTGTTCTAGAAGTGTTCAAGTAGAGGGTGGAGGCTCTGGGGCATGATGGAAAACACACTGGCCTTGGATTCGAACACTCTCTCTCACTGGCTGAATGAATTTCGCTAAAATATTCATCTTCTCTGAATCTATTTCCTCCCTATAAAACGTCATGACCCACCAGGTTGTGACAGAGACCAAACGAAGTAGTGGGTGGGAAGTATTTGGAAAACAGTGAAGAGCTGTGTAAATGTGAGGTGGGGAATATTGTCATCATGTTAATAGCATTCCCAGAGTGTGCTACTCTCTGACTTCAGGGCCACAATTTGGGCTCCATCTCACTGGGACCCTATCATTCCAGAACCTAAAGAGACATGAGTCCAGGCTGACTGATGCTAGATGGAAGAAAGAGACAGGGAGGTAGGGACGTAAAGAAGAAGCAGTCTTGGGGAGGCTCCTCTCCCATGGGCAAAGCTGATCCAACCCATGGAAGGCCCGAGGCCCCGGTTAGAAAAAGGGACACGTCCTGGAACCACCAGGAGCCCTTGGCCACCCCAAACCCATAACCAGTCTCCTTTTCTTCCAGCGCCATGAGTACTGAGGAAGATGCCAAGTGGATTCAGTGGGTGACACACCAGTTTGACACCATTGCGGGAAAAGATCAGATCAACCTGCAAGAATTCAAAGCAGCCCTGAATGTGAACGAGGCAAGTGTCCACTCCGGAAGTGGGCCCTGCGTTCATAACGGAGGAGCAATCTGGCTCTCAGGGACACAGTACCTCACAAGGAGGGAAAGATCGCTCCCCGGGGGGTCCTCAGGGCTTCCGGCCCCACCTCTAAGCAGGATCCGAGCGTTTCAGTCCCTGTTCCTGATGCCCTCCCATCTCTCTGGTAGCCGTGCCTCCTGGGGTCTTCAAAACAACATGTAAAGTTGGGTATCAGGAGCTTGCCAGATCTTTTTTTTTTTTAAGATTTTATTTATTTATTTGACAGAGAGATAGACAGAAGAGCACAAGCAGAGGGAGTGCAGAGGGAGAGGGAGAAGCAGGCTCTGCACTGAGCAGGGAACCCGATGTGGGACTCGATCCCAGGACCCTGAGATCATGACCTGAGCCGAAGTCAGACGCTTAACCATCTGAGCCACCCAGGCGTCCAGGAGCTTGCCAGATCTTAAGAAATATTTTTGGCCTCATATTTTCCACCAGCCTCATGGGCAGAGTTGACGCTATGATGTCTGTAAGTCTCCTTCCAAGAAATAAGCTTCTCAGTGATCTGTATCCATGAAACTCCCACCCCATTCCCAAACCCGCTCTCATTTCATAAGTTCTCTGCCCATTCCTGGAGGAGCCTGCATGCCCCACAAACAGGGGAGACATCCGCAGAGATATGGGGGTAGTGAGCCTGCAAATGTTAACTTCTCCCCACACGTTTCACGGGCTGGCATCTGGTGGTGGCCTGTGTCCTTGATAGGGGCGAGCCAATGAGCATTTGCATGTCCCTATTTGGATCAGAGGGCCCCTCACTTGCTGGTAGCAGGGAAACTGCTAAGAACTCTAAATGCCATGCCTCCTTCCATAGTAAACATGGGGAAGGAAAAAAGACATTCTGCCTAACAATACATTACACTCTTTTTTTAAAAAAATATTTTATTTATTTATTTATTTGAGAGAGAGAGCACGAGCAGGGGGAATGGAGGGGGAGGGAGAAGCAGACTTCCCGCTGAGCAGGGAGCCCAACGCGGGGCTCGATCCCAGGACCCAGGGATCATGACCTGAGCTGAAGGCAGACGCTTAACCCACCCAGGCCTCCCAATACATTACACTCTTAACGGGACGCTGTAAAATACCTTAAGATAGAGACCACTCAGGATGGTAGAGAGTGATAAAGGCATTAGCCAGGGATCCAGGGAAGAAAGAGGAGCCGAGGCAGGGGTGAGTGTCTACAGCAGACTTCGGCCCCCACTTCCTGCTTGTGAACTCCTCATGGTTTCTTTAGGTCAGACATGAAGCCCTGCGAGCCCCTCTCCCTGCCTCGAGGGGAGCCTCCGGGGCCGGCATATCTGGGGCACTGACCCCGCCTGTCTTAATTTCTGTGCTGGGGGCCTAACACCAGGCCTGGCAAGTCGGGCGGGGCTGTGCAGGACATGATTGCTGAATGAATGGATGAATGGATGAATGAATGAATGAATGAGTGAACGAGTGAATAGAGTGAGTGAATAGGAGCTTAAGAATCAGCCGGAAGTGTAAGCGCAGGGACCCTAAACAATAAGTACAGGGACGATCCAGGTGCTCAAGTGCCATCTACCCTCTAAGACCTTCCTGGTTCACTTGTCCCTTGTGTTCACCCCAAGGGGGATGAGACAGGACCTGGGAGGAGCCTGCAGGGGGAGCCTGCATTTTGCATGTTAAGGGGTCTGGACTGCAAGGCTGATGGGGGTGACGGGCATGTAGGGGACAGAGAGCCTGTACAAATGACCAAGCGTGAGGGGCCAGCAGGGGGCCTGAGGCCCAGACCCAAGCCCAGCCTCACTGCTGGGATCTGAACCGTTCTTCCACGGGAGCCCAAACTTGCTCTAGGCCAGCAGGAGGGGCCGGGCACACCGCCCCCTGGTGTGGCCAAACGGGCCCATCACACCCAGTGCGCAAGCACTGGGGGCCTGCATGAGGCCCCCCCACCCCACAGCGCATGCGCGCACACCCTGCAGGCCTTCAAAGCCCGGGCGCCGCGGCCACACTGTGCCCATCTCCCGCCCTTCTCTGGCCACAGTCCTTCTTTGCCGAGACATTCTTCACCCTGTTTGACCCCGACGGAGGTGGCACCATCACCCTCCAGGAGCTGCTGGAGGCGCTGACCCTGCTCATCCACGGCAACCCCATGGACAAACTCCAAGTCCTCTTCCAGGTGTACGACGTCGGTGCTAAGGGCTCCAGAGGGACGGGCGGGCGGGGGGCGGGGCGGCCTCAGTGGGAGGGGCAAAGGGATCCGCCCACCCCAGTGCGGGTTTTCTCCAGACCAGGCGGATGGCTCCGCCCCCCCCGTGTGCCCCCACCATCTCTCTGTCTGACCACTGCCTCCCTCTGTGGAGACGGGGGAGAAGGGGCCACTCTGGCCCAGGAGACCAATGCCCTTGATTCGATCTCCAGAAGCCTGAACTTCTTTTGAAAGTTTGAAAAAAGAAATTGCTTTATTTTTTTCCTTATTATAACATATGTCTACTGAGAACATTTTAGACAATAGAGAATGGTTTAAAGAAGAAAGCCAAAATCACCCATAACAGTTTTCTGTACTGCCTTCTAATTGATCTCTCTGTCTCTCCTTCTCTGTACACAGCCCCACACTTTTTTTTAAAATGGGATTACACTATACGTACTGCCTTTTCTTGCTAAACAATATAAACACTTGTTCGTGTAAGACTATATTGCTTTCTAACCTCATTTTTACTGTAGCAAAACATACATAACATTAAATTTACCACTTTAACCGTTTTTTTAAGTGTCAGTGTAACAGCATTAAGTGCATTCACATTGTTGGGCAACCATCACCACCATCCACCCACAGAACTTTTTCATCTTTCCAAACTGAAACGCTATACCCACTCAACACTAGCTCCTATTCTCAACACCAGCTCCTATTCTGCCCTCCCCAGCTCCTGGCAACCACTCTCTCCTTTCTGTCTCTAAGAATTTGACTACTCTAGGTATCTCATATGAGTGGAATCATGTAATACTTGAACTTTTGTATCTGGCTTATTTCACTTAGCATAATGTCTTTAAGGTTCACCATGTCGTACCATGCGACAAGATTTAATTCTTTTTTAAGGCTGGACAATATTTCATTGTATGATACCACATTTTGTTTATCCATCCGTCAGTGGACATTTGGGTTGTTTCCACCTCCTGACTACTGCGGATAATGCTGCTGTGAACACAAGTGTGGGTCTTTGGAACCCTGCTTTCCATTCTTCGGGGTAAATACCCAGATGTGGAATTGCCAGATCATATGGTAGTTCTATTTTTAATCATTCGAGGAATGCCCTATTCTTCCACAAGTTTATACCATTTTCCCTTCCCACCAGCAACGCACAGGGTTCCAGTTTCTCCACATCCTTGCCAAGACTTGTTATTTCTGTTTCTCTTTTTTAATAGTAGCCCCCTACTCGGTTGGTTAAACGTCTGCCTTCGGCTCAGGTCATAATCCCAGGGTCCTGGGATCAAGCCCCACATTGGGCTCCCTGCTCAGCAGGGAGTCTGCTTCTCACTCTGACCCTCCCGCTCTGGTCATGCTCTTTCTCTTGCTTTCTCTCTCTCTTTCAAATAAATACGTAAAATCTTAAAAAAAAAAAATAGTAGCCACCTTAGTGTGTATGAAGTGGTAACTCAGTGTGTTTACAGCATCACTTTCTGTGACCGTGTCCGATTCCACCCTTTGTACATATGTGACCCTGTGTCCCGTGCAGCACAGCCTAGGAGTTCAGATCTCTGACCTGGAGGTCAGGCTGCCAAAGTTCAGCTCCACCACTTATTAATAATCACGGAGCCTCGGGCAAGTCACTTAACTTCTTTGTGCCTCAGTTTCTCTACCTCTCATATGTGAATAATGGTTATAATAACAGTCTACACTCATGAGGCTGATAGGATTAAATTAGTTAGCTTATGTAGACTCAGAACAGTGCCCAGCACACCTTTATAAGTGTTAGCTGTTATTTATTACTGGTTATTCAAACCCCATTACCAAAATGGAGAATTTCATTGTCTCCCCATTCCCACCACTTTTTTTTCTTTTCTTTTCTGTTCTTTTCTTTTCCTTTCTTTCTTTTTTCTTTTGCATTAAAAATGACACTGCTGTGAATGTCCTGCTTTTAAATCTTTGGCAACTGTGGGGCATCAAGCATCTCTGAGGCCCTGGAGTCATCAGAGGAAGGAGGACTCCAGTTGGAAAGAGGCATCCAGTGAGACTGGGATGATGGGTGAGGCCAGACTGGACAGACCTTGGTGGCCAAGGTTTGGTCTCAGTACAATTAACCACGGGGAGCCACTGAAGAGTGTTGAGCAGAGAGGCCACTGGGCTGGATTTGCATCCTGAAAAGCTCAACCTAGCTGCAGGCCTGCTCCCGGGCAGGGCCCTCTGTCCTCTGGGGTTTCTTTAGCTCCCAGTCCCACCTGACTCAATCTAGCTAGACCTCATTCCTGGAACCCACTCCCCAAATTGGCCCCCTTCCCCTAGTACACAGGCAGTTGGCCCCCCCCCCTTCCTGTCTTTCTCACCCCCCCCCCCCCCCCCAGTCTCCATGGGACAGTCCTTACTGACTGCTTCCTGACCACCAAGCTTTGCTCACTCCTGAGAGGCTGGTTTGTGACAGGAAAAAGAGCACACTCACCCTCTCCTTGCAGGCAGTGGTGGGGAGGAAGGCAGGACAGGGCAGGTGGAAGGAGATTTGTAGTTTTATGGCAGGAACCAGAGGGCATTCCCTTCCAGTGGCTTCTGTTTTCTCTGAGAGCCAGGCGGGGAGTGGATGCACATGGAGGTGAGAAGTGGTCCTTGCAGGCAGTAGGAGAGTGACCTCACAAGAGAAGCAGGAGAAAGTTGCCGGGCAAGTTGAAGGCCTTGCTGTGGCTGGGGATCAAAGCTTCCTGCTGTCTTGACAGCTTTTCTTCAAGAATGTTCTATCAGCTGCCCTGGTGCAGGAAGGGAAAGAACAGGTGGCTAGATTCACTCAGGGATGGGATACATTTAGGTCACTGGAATAGAAGGACAGCAGGACAAGGAAGAGGAATGTGTGTATGAGAATAATAGTGAAGGGGGACCCTGGATTTGAAACTAGCCAAGGAGTGAATAAAGCTGGTTGGATGAGAGGGTGTGAAGGCAGCAGGGGAGGGACTCTAGATGCGGTTAGAAGCCTGTTGCCTGGTGGCTCTTGACTGGGAAAGCTGAAGGACAGGAGGCGTGACTGGAGAGTGGGACATTAGACTCTGCACTGTCATGTGATTACAGACTTTGGCTTGGGCCTTTATGATGATCAAAATACCAATAAGACTTTCCATTTATATGCAGCTACCTTCTTCCAGATACTGCAGTAAGTGCTTTATAATTGTTATCCTTGAACCAGTTCTGAAAGGGAGGAATTATTCCCATTTTGTAGATGAGCAAAGGAAGGTTCGCCGCTCCGAAGGACTTACAGCCCATCATCACAGTTAGTAAGGGGCAGAAACATGAAGCTACCTCATGTGTGTCTCCCTCCAAATCAGGCCAAGAGCTCATTAATCATGGACCCTGCTGCTCATGCAGAGTGGAAAAATATACAGAAAAAAATGGCCCAAATCTCATCTTGTTGGGTAGATTTGGCTTCCTTGACCCATCACACCTTTAGTCACTCATGTTCACATAAGACCACATGACTGGACTTGGGGGCTCAGCTCTGACCTCTCAGGACAACATGGAAAAGCAAGATCTGCTACAAGTTAGAGAACAACAGGGAACTTTCCCTCACCACCAACCCCTGTACAATTTGCCTCTGGATAATTGAGGCTCTGGGCATGTAGCTCCTTACAGATTAAGCAAGTGTATCTTCTCTCCCGCTTTCCCCCCCTTTTTTTTTGGAGAGAGAGAGAGCTCCAGTGGGGAGAGGGGCAGAGGGAGAGGGAGGGAGAAGGAGGGAGAGAATCTCAAGCAGGCTCCAAGCTCAGCGCGAGCCCAACAAGGGGCTCGATCCCACAATCCTAAGATCATGACCTAAGCCAAAATCAAGAGTCAGATGCTTAACTGATACAGCCACCCAGGTGCCCCAAGCAAGTGTATCTTCTGTGCAGGTGGTCTTGGAAGCTCAGTACTTAGAGAGGAGGCTGCAGATTCTGGAGAAAGGCATGTACTAAAGCTAAGATTCTCCATGCTTGGGGAGGAGTTTATCTCCACTGAGCTGGGCAGTAGGGAGCCATGGAAGGTTTCTGAGCTGGGGATGATATTATGTACTTGGATTGCCTGGTCTATACCCCGAAAGGGACTTGTTGGCAGAAAACTGGAGGGGGGCGAATAGGGAAAGTTCACCACTTCATGCAATGGTTGAGCACGGGGGAATCTGTAGGTAGAGAGTGGGGTCCGGGGCAGGCCCCCGCTCGGCTTCATCCCCACTTGGGACCGGCAGCGGCTCCATGGACGTGGATGAGCTGCGCACCGTGCTGCAGTCGTGCGTGCGCGAGAGCGCCATCTCGCGGCCAGACGAGAAACTGGACCAGCTACTGGAGCTCTTGGAGTCCGCCGACAAGGACGGCAACCGCGCCATCACCTTCGATCCGGAACGAGCTGCCGCGCTTCCCCGGGGCCATGGAGAACCTGACCATCAGATGCGGCCCTGTCTCTGGCGTGGGCACTGCCCGTGTAGAGGTTAGATTCCAGGTGTGCAGAGTGGCCGGTAAGTTCCGGGGATCCCCCGGCCCCGCCCCGGCCCCGCCCGCTTTCTCATAGGGGACAAAGGTCCGTTCTGCGGGGAGCTGTGGTCATGTCTCCGCTTTACAGTGTTTTCTCAGAATCAGCTTCACAGTACTAAGCACCTACAGTGGGCTGGGCATTTTTACAAATATACCAGTGCATTTTATAGCAACGCCCAAAAGGAAATTAGTTACCTCACCCGAAGTAACTTACCTAGGATCACACAAATAATTAGCAGAGGCAGACGTTTATTCAACTTGGTCAAGCAGGCAGTGTTAATTTATAAGTAATTTATGCCAATAAACAAATGCATAAACTAGAGAAGTGCTAAATTGAACAGAGCTATGGAGGAAAATAAAATAGACGGGGTGTAACGACACACCCAAGTTTGTCTGACTCCAAGCTCTGAAAAGGGCCGCTTTTGTAGTTCATTCTTTTTGTGTATTAGCTTACTTGTGGGTTATTTACCACAACATATCTCAGGTTTTTCCACCCTTTTCGATTGCCTTTTCCCCCCCTTCAGTTGGTAGGTAAGGGAAGTAATAGAAACAGCCGTGATTATGGCATCAGACAGATGGGAGTTCCATCTCGGCCTTGCCTAGCTGTGTGACTCTGAGCAAGTTGCTTGACCTCTCTGTTTCCTTCTAGAAAGGGAAGCCAGCCGCTTGCCGCGGGGCTCCAGAGAGTTGGTGGGTTACGGTGGGCGTGAGGTCTCTAGGTTCCCACTCGGGTGCTGCCCGCCACACCCCGCGCGGATTGCCCCCTCCGCAGCCCGCCGGGCCCGTGCCTCTGAGCAGAGCCCCTCTCTCGCAGCGCTACGCACTGGCTGAAGCCCCCCCCCACCGCCAGCCGCGCTGGCGCCGTGCCCGCCCTCCGACCTCCGCCTTCTCCAACCACCGCAGCCACCTGCTCTGTCTGGCCGCCGACGCGGGCCTCCACGTGCTGCTCTTCGCGCTGGCGGCCAGCGCACACCGGGCCCTGGGCCCCAGCGTCATGGTGGCCAAGGACTGCGCCAGTGTCTCAACATTGACTGTAGCTTCATCGAGGTAGGACTCCGGGGGCACAATGCTGGGAAGCGGGTGGGGGTGGGGGGGGCATGCTCATGCAGTTCCTCATAGCCCAAGGGACCCACACGTGGACTCCCGGAGTGCCAGGGCAGAAGGGTACCTCAGCCGTCAGCTGCGTCAATCAATACTCGATGGACATTGAGGCCCAGAGAGGGGCAGTGACTTGTCCATAGTCACACAGCCTGTGAAACACAGCCGGCAATTTTGTGCACTTACTATGTACACTCGCGGTGCTAAGCCCTTTCCATTTGATGTTCACAACGGCCTGTGGTGGCCCCAGGGCAGGTGGGGTGGCTCCCGCGCAGGACTCCAAGCAGACAGAGAACACAGTAGGAGCCCTTGAATGCCAGGCTGATGAGTCAGAACTGATACTCCGCGCCAGGGAGTGAGGTCTCCAAGCGTGTTTGATTGTGCGCTGCTATAATTAAAACAGGAACAGAAAATGAAAAACCCTTCCAATGACCCAATATGTGCTCATTTACTTATAATGATGTGCATGCCCTGTTATCATTATAGCACCGTATAAGGCAAGAGTCATCCTGAACGGTCAGGGATGTACATCTTTAGTTCAGATACTCTTCTTGATAATGTCAGCTTCTTATGTGGGTTTTATTTTTATCCTCAGAACTGGCTACATACCAAGAGTCAGAGACCCATAACTCATTTGCTTGGTCACTTGCTTTATTAACCCTGCTTTCCATCAGCACTTTCTCCACAGGAAATCTTGTCTTTTCTCTGAGAGGTAGTTTAACTTGGTTAAAACCAGACAATGTCATCTGCAAGTGTACGTATCTGGGCACACATATATTGAAAGCAAATGAGCAAGGAGGGAGCCCTCGTCCAAAGCCCCTTTGGAAAACCCGGTCTTCCTCCAGGACACCTTGAGAACTAGACATAACACGCGCCCGTCTGACATACAGACTAAATGAGGGCACCGTGTCGACATGATATTAAATGTTAGCAAAAGCTTCTGTGCTTCTCATGTGTTTAGGTAAAAGTAATACCAGCAGTCGTTCTGTAACATTTTCTCTTCCTGCCTCAATTCCAGAGACCCTGCTTTGGACACCTTGGCTGTGGACCTAGGGGAGCAGCGAAGGCTTGGGGGCAGGGGAGATGGTGAAGGGGCCCGTCGGGGAGGCACAGCCCGCTCAGAGGGAGGCAGGGAGACAGCTGCTGGGGAAAGGAGAACGGGGCCGAGAAAGAGAGAGCCAGGTGGGGCTCTGCTGCTGTGTCCAGCCAGGTGCTGATGCTCGGGGGCTGCCTGACGTGGCCGCGGGCCCCCTGGCTGCCTCAGGTCCTGCTGCTGGACCAGAACATCCAGTTCCCCCAGCTCATGGGCTACGTGGTGGTTGGGCTCTCCCTTGTGCACACTGTGGCCCACGTTGTGAGCTTCGGTGAGTGGCCTGGGGCTGGGGGAGAGGACCTGGGTGGGCCTTTCCCCAGCCCAGGACATGGGGCACAGCCCCTGTGTGTCCTGCGGGCCCAGTGGGTGGGGAAGGGGTGTCTTGTATCAGCCAGCGGTCTGGATGGAAGTCTCTACCCGTGTGGGTGTCTGACGGGGAGGGGTGGGGCCCCCGAAGGAACAGCGGAGAGGGAGAAGCTTGCCTTGTGCTCATCTCCAGCGCTCCAGGCTCAGTCCGAGGCTAGTGCCTTCCGGTTCTGGGAACTGCTGCTCACCGCCAGGCCTGGCATCGGCTGGGTCCGTGGCTCGGCCTCCCCGACCGGGGCTTGTCTGCTCCATCTCCTGTGTCCGGAGGGGCGGCCCCTTGCCCCTTTGCTCTCCCAGGCTCAGCTTCCCTCTCATTTCCTCCAGAGCCCAGGAGGTGCCCAGGCTGATCTGCATATCATGTGCGTGTGCTTTGGGGTCTGCCGTTGGGTCGTAGTATATGTCTGCCAAGTGGAAAATGTTTTGCTCTGGAAGATTCTGCCTTTTTGCTGGCCTGCCCCCTGCCCAAATTGGATTAGATTATAAAGTGGACCTGTGGTTGTCTACCTATGAAGTTATTTTAGGAATTAAATGAGATAACATATGTGAAGCTGCTACCTCTTCACCTGGCACACAGATGCTCCCAACATGTTAGTTCCATTTTCACTCCCCTCTGTGTGGTGTCCTCAAGATGCAGGAGGTCCCTTGGGGCGCCTGGGTGGCTCAGTTGGTTAAGCGACTGCCTTCAGCTCAGGTCATGATCCTGGAGTCCCTGGATCGAGTCCCGCATCGGGCTCCCTGCTTGGCAGGGAGTCTGCTTCGCCCTCTGACCCTCTCCCCTCTCATGTGTTCTTTCTCTCTCAAATAAATAAAATCTTTAAAAAAAAAAAAGATGCAGGAGGTCCCAGATTTGGCTTGGAGCCCCTGGGGCTGATCTGGTCACATCAGATGGACGCATACAGAGCCCCAGCAGCAGTCCTTTGACGTGGGACTCTGCATCCTCATTTGACCAATGAGGAGTCTGATGCTCAGACAAGTAATTTCCCAGCCCACGCTCCTGTGGCTAGGGGCAGAGCCCATATTCATGCTCTTTCTTCTCCACGCCCAGGAAATTACTGTCTTTCTTTTCTTCCCCCTGAGAAAGGGTCAATGCGATGGGGACACTGATGCTCATAAGCCCTTTGGGGGCACTCCACTCTGGCCAGAATATCCCTAGGCAGACGTTTCAGATGTTTGCTGCCAGCACCAGGAACGCTTATGTGATTCCTGGGCCAAGCCTCCAGAATAAAGAAGCCCCAAAGCTTCCCATCCCCAGCCTCTTACCCAGCCCAGTCCCCAGGAGAGGGTGTGTATGACCAAGGCTCTGGGTGCTGCCCTGGCTTTGAGGATGGCCCTGAGCTCTGGCCCTGTTCCACCCCCAGGTCTTGAGCTCTGGAAGCTTACCAGCCCCTCCCTCTCCACCCTCACAGGTGTTCTACTGGACCCATTTGACCTACCTCCCCATGTGGATTCTGCTCATTCTGCACGGGCCCATCTTCTGGAAGTGGCGGCTGGTCCCTGGCATCTTGTTCTTCCTGGAGAAGATCATCGGGCTAGCAGTGTCCCGCATGGCAGCCCTGTGCATTGTGGAAGTCAATCTCCTCCCCTCCAAGGTGCGAAGGGGAGTTGAAGGTGGAGGGCGCAGCGGCTGGATACCCTGTTAGACCCACAAGGAAATAGGGACTAGCGTAGCTACAGCCCCTGCGCGGTGGAGGAGACGAGCAAAGTCCAGGATCCGGTCTGGCCTTCAGGAGTGACACTGGAGGCAGGGGAATGACAGGTAGGCAGGACACCACTACAGACCAGCTCCTGAAGCATATATTAAGAGCCTGCAAGTTGCCAAGCCCTGTGCTAGGTAGCAGAGACGCAGAGATGGCTCAGGCACTGTCCTGCTTGGCCCCTGCATTAGGGGGCAGGGCGGTGCGGGTGAGAGTAGAATGTCAGGAGGTACAAAACTATCCTTGAGAGGTCAGAGAAGGCTCCCGAAGGAGGAAGGAGGTGCCACATCAGGGTTCTGAGAGACGAGCAGGAGTTTGTTGGATAAACAAGACAAGGAAGGGTACTGCTGGAACAGGAACAGCACCAGCAAAGGCACCGAGTTTGGGAGGGTATACTGTACCTGGGGACTGTGGGTAATTTGGCCCAGCTGGAGCCAAGATGCCAGGGAGAAGGGGTGGGCGGGGCCTGGTGGGCCCGGAGGCTCCTTGCCCTGCAGGCAACGGGGAACCCCTGCGCGGGTGGGGGAAGGGGACAGTGGTATTAGGCGGGATGTGTTCCAGCTAGATTTCTACAATCGCTCTGGAAGATGGCTTGGTGAGGACTATTTACGAGGCTGTTGCACATGTGCAGATGAGAGCTCCTGACAGCCTTGACCTTCAACAGGGGCTGTGGGGTGGGGGTGGGGCAGCATATCCCAGACAGACTCAAGAGGTAACCTGCTGCATTTGGGGGTGGGAGAGAGGAGGGAGCCTAGGACATCTCCCAGGTGTCTGAGTGACTGGGCCATCTGTGGGGAAAGGGAAGGCAGTTCCAAGTGGGCTCACCTCTGGGCAGTTGAGTGTGAGGACATGGAGAGTGATGCGCTTTATATTGAGGCTCTGGCCTCAGACGGCCATGATGAGATTCGCATCCCATGGTTCCCTCACTGGTGGCCTTGAGCAAGCTCCTTAGCCATCCTGAGCCTTAGCTTCTCAGCTGTAAAGTAGAGAACGAATGGCATCCGTCTCAGAGAATACGGCTGTGAGGACAGAGATGACACTTTCCGTGCTTCACACAGCTCTGGCACCCAGTGAATGCTCAGTGAACTGAAGCTGTGGTCCAGGGGGACGTCGTTCTCCCAGGGGAGATGCCCATGAGTGGTTGGAATCCCAGCCAAATGCTACAGAAGTTCCACACAGGGGCTAGAGCAGTCAGGGGGCTTTAGCAGAGAAGGGGCCACGAAAAGCAGTGTTTACATCCTAAGACGTGGGATCAAGCCATGAGCCTCACTTCAGACACATCTCAGCTCTCCCTTTCTCTGATCACCGCCCACCCCCCACCTGGCAGAGGGGTGCAGGGGAAGCCCCACTCACAGGCACGGGAGGGTCTCACGTCCGGGGCCCACCAGGGTGGTGGTGGAGGAGGATGGCCCGGCCTCTGCCCTCTTGCCCAGGGGGCCCCCCAGCAGCTTTAAGCCTGCACGGATGACCCTGACCTTCTTCTCTCCCCAGGTCACCCACCTCCTCATCGAGAGGCCCCCTCTCTTCCACTACAGAGCAGGCGACTCCTTGTACCTGAACATCCCCAGCATCGTGCTCTATGAGTGGCAGCCCTTCACTATCAGCAGCGCTCCGGAGCAGAAACGTATGGCCACCCCTCCATGCGCTTGGCACGTACTTACAGGGTCCTGCCGGGTGTCGGGCACAGGCTGGGAACTGGGAACACGGGAGTAAACAAGACCAGAGACCCAAAGTCGCCCTCCAAAAGCTCCCTCTGAAACCAGGAAGCAGATGCCTGAACACTTCCTGACTGGGGAGGTCAGGGCTGGGCCAGCTGCCGTGAGGATCACATGAGGCCCGGGCATCTTCCCCTGTCCCTGTGGGCAGGAGCCCTGTGGAGCCTTGAGGCAGCAGAATCCCTCGAATCCTTCTTGCCCATCCCTGGACCACTCCCATTTCTCTCTGGCTCCCCAGCACCCACAGAACTGCTCAGCAGACCTCTGGCCCCCAGCCCCATGTGTGCCTGCCTTCTGGTCCTGGGCTGTTGTTGGAGCCAGCTCCTGGACCTCTGCCCTCTTCCCAGGCCAGAGATCGGCCTTTCCACCTTAAGTGGTACTTCTGGCAGGAATTCCTTGCATGACCTATGACAGCAAGACCCTTGCTCAACTTCATGAGGGGCAAAGGGTCCTGCTTTTTGTTTTCTCTGATTCATCCCTACTAAAAGCTTTAGTTCCACTCAGGTTGCCTCCCAGGGAACCCCAGCTCCCAGAGTTCAAGGTGCAGGCCCAAGGCAAGGGCTCCCCACGTGAGGCTGCTCACCGCCTGCCCTGGAGTCACCTGAGTGGTGCCTCGGATGTACGGCGGGGCAAAGGTGGGGGTGGTGGCAGGAGGGGCGATGTTATTTTCTTCCTATTTTTCTTCCCTGTTCTGCTTCTCAAGAAGACATATGCTCTCAGAAAATTCAGACAGTATAGAGATATGTACAGAAGAAAATTAAAATCCCTCAAATAATTCCATCCAAAGAAAGCCATTGTCAGTCTTTTGGTGATCTGTCTTAATATATTTTTTAAGATTTTATTTATTTATTTGTCAGAGAGAGAGAGAGAGAGAGCGTACACGCGCACACAAGCAGGGGGAGTGGCAGGCAGAGGGAAAGGGAGAAGCAGACTCCCTGCTGAGCAGGGAGCCCGATGCGGGGCTCGATCCCAGGACCCTGAGATAACGACCTGAGCCGAAGGCAGACGCTGAACCGACCGAACCACCCAGGTGCCCCTGTATTAATATTTCTTCGTGGTTCTATAGGTATAGAGAGAATTTTGCATACACGGAATCGCACTGTTCATGCTGTTTTGCAGCCCATTTTTTCTCCGTGCACAGTATGTCCTGAAGGCTTTTGCGTGTCTGTTCTTTTAAAACAAGAACTTCCCTCTGTGGCTGCCTTGTGTTCCAGTATGCTGATACTAGTATGATTATAATGACTGTGTGCACTGTAGGGAGGTGTCACCGATTGGACCCCTTCTCTGAGGGGTTTCTTCAGGGTCTCAGCTTGGAATCTGCCTGTCTCCTGGGCCCCGAGTCTCCTTGCTCTAATGTTGTGGATTCTCTCTGGGACCCTTCAGCAGAGAAGCCACCCCACACCGCCTTCTACCAGTCATCCACTCCGCAGAGAAGCTGAATAAGCACCTGTTAGGTCCCAGGCAGTGGGCACAATGAAAGCCATTGGTCCCACTACAGACTGAACACCTACAGTGTGCAGAGCCATGGACAAGCACCTGGTTGAATGTGGGAGGGAGTGGTCCTTGCCATGGTGGGACCCTGGCCTCATGGAGGAGGCAGGGCCTGCACCCCCAGGGAGCTCCTAGGGTGCTCAGGGTCACTCTGACCCCTGTCTTGGCAGAGAAGACTGAACCCTTACTTTGTAGGCTTAAGTTGACTTCATGGATCTCACACCGGAGAGATCAGATTTCCCAGTCCCAGGGCTGTGACTCTGGTTTGGGCCTGAGGAAGGACATTTAGTCTGGGACTTGAACAGTTAATGCCCAGCTCCAGTCCCTCAGGTGAGACAGGCCTGCTCCCCGCTGGAGGAACCCGTGCTGAGCCCCCGTGCCCCTGCCCTGTCTCTTGCTCAGACACCATCCGGCTACACGTCCAGTCCGAAGACCAGTGGACAGACAGGCTGTATGAGTCCTTCAAGACATCATGCCCCATGGACGGTGGCTGCAAACAGCTGTCAAGAAGGTTGAGGATGAGGAAGAGCCAGAGGAAGGCCCAGGTAGGTGGCTTCGGGGGAGGAAGGGTCCACCGTGGAGACAGACCCAGCAGGGACCCTGTGCTGGTGGCTGGTGAGCATCCATCGTTGAACAATGGCTGTATACACTGGCTAGACTGCTGCCCAGGGAGTGAGGCAGCTGTGACCTGTGTGATCCAAGAGCCTGACCACGCCCGGTCCTCCCCAGTCCCATGTCCTCCTTTAGAAGCTGAGGGACAATGGAAGAGAGAGGAAATTGAGATCAGAAAAACCCACCTCCATGTCTCTGCTCCAGCACGTTCTAACTGTACGGCCTTGCACATCCTTTAGCCTCACCGAGCTTTAGCTTATTCATCAACCACCTGGAGGTGGTTCCCATCCTTGGCCTCCCTTTCTCACACGATTCTTTTAAGGACCGACGATGGAATGAATGCAGGTAAACTACTGAGCTGACGGGTCAGCAGGGTCCCCGTGGACCCTTCATCATACCCGTCAGCAGCTTCGGTGGTGGTATTGTTCTCTTCTGAGCCCTGATGAAACCCACAAAGCTGACAAGTTGCCAGGGTCTGGAATGAATACAGGCTCTGGGAGGTTTGGGAGGAATACAGCGAGATCACAGTAAGAATAGACAAAGGAGGCTGAAAGTGCCTGGACACAAAGCTAGCAGACTGTACCATTCGGCTGGGAGACATGTTAACAATGGGAAAGCCTGCCCAGGGTCAAAGGAAAAGAAGTCCCGGGCCTGGCTCCGCCCTGCCACGCCCTTGTGGAATTTAAAGTCCAGGGGAGAAAACCCGGCAGAATCCTGCCAGGCCAGACCAGAGGCAAGCATCCCTCTTCTAAGCTTTAAAGCTTTGGGAAATGAAAGGTAGTAGAAACAAGCAGGGCGTTCTCTGCTCTTACTCAGGGGATGGAGGAAGCTGGCTCTCCAAACCAGCTGAGTCCTGCACCCCAGGAATCAGTGGGTAGATACATGAAAGGCTGTGTTTCTTTGGGACCTTAGACACCACTGCCAAAGAATAAGTTGGCACAATCTTTCTGGCAGGCAGTCTGGCCACATGCATCAGCATCTTAAATATGTGGACCCACTGGCCCAGCATTTCCATTTTTAGGGCTTTGTCCTAAGAAGTTAATTGGATAGTTGCACAGGAAGTGCGTTAATCTCCTTGTTCATTCATTCATTTAGCAATTTATTGAGCATAGCACCTACGGTTTTCCAAGGACGGTTCTAGATGCTGGAGATCTGTCAGTAAGCAAAACTGACGCAGTCTCTGCTTAACTTCTGGAGGGAGGGATAGACAATAAACAAACAAAATACATGCATAGCGTGTCAAATGAAAATAAATGCTATGAAGGAAAATAAATCAGGGTAGAGGGATAGAGACAGGAAAGGTGCTATTTTATATATGGTGGTGGTGGTTAACAGTAATGAGAAAATGGGAATACTCGAAATATCCAACAATAGGGGTGTAGCTAAATAAATGACGCTTATCATGGAATAGTAAGTCCCGAAAAATGATTATGTAACTGTATATGTGTTAGCATGGAAAGCTAGTCCAGATGTACTAAGTGGAAAAGGCAGGTTAAAAAGCGGTATGTTTCATTTATGTAAGTGTGTGTGTATGTGTGTCTGTGTGTCTGTGTGTGTAAGTAAAAGTCTGGAAGGACATCGAAAAATGTTTAGAGAAGCTATTCCACTTTATTCAGGGTACTTTTTCACTTTATTCTTTCAAGCCCTGTAACATGGGAATCTTTACAAACTAACACGTATTGATTGCATGATTTAAATAACAAAGCAATTTCCACTTTGAAACTAAAACAGAGTTTGCCATGCCAGCCCATCCATTCGGGAACCTCCGCACAGGGAGCAGTGGCCTTCGGCAGGGACGTCACCGTGGAGCTGACCTCCTACGGGCCCAAGGGAACTCCACAGCAGGGGGACCTAAGGCCTGGTAAGCAGGGGGACAAAGGAAGGGGCTTCGGCGCGGTGGGGAGCTCTCTTTTATTTTTACATTCTCTCAACCACACTTTTAGTATTTGTTGTGATATGTTTGTCTATGCCCACAGTGTTAAGTTTAACTTTATAAGGAGATGCCAAACTGGTTTTTCAATTTCTGTGTTTCCATCAGCAATGGACGAGAGTTCCAGTTGCTCTGCAGCCTTGCCAACATTTGATATTGGCCGTGTCTTACGTTTTAGCCGTTCTAGTGGGTATGTAGCAGTATCTCAGTGTGCTCTTAATTTGCATTTCCCTAACAACTGATGATGCTGAGCATATTTTCATGTTCCTATTTGCTGTTTGTGCATTTGTAAAGCGTCTGTTCAAATATTTTGTCTACTCCTTAAATCTAGTTTTTTGCCTTCTTTTTTTATTAAGTTGTAAGAGTTCCTTATGTATTCTGAAAACAGGTCCATTGTCAGCTGCACATTTGACAAATACATTCTCCCAGTCTGTGGTTTGTCTTTTCGTTTTCTTAAACTGTCTTTTGAAGGACAACATTTTGAAATTTCAGTGATGTCCCGTTTATCAGATTTTTTTCTTTCATTCTTCCTACTTTTGTGTCCTCTCTAAAATCTTTGCCTCACCCAAGGTCATGAGTATTTTCTTCTAGAAGTTTTGCAGTTTTAGCTCTTCATTTCAATCAGTCTCCTAGTGAGTTCCACAAGGTATAGGCTATTAGGTCACAATCAGTTGTATTCCTATTTACTAGCAACAGATAATTAGTAATGAAAAACTTTAAATAAAAAATTTAAAAACATGAAATACTTAAGGATAAATTTAGCAAAATATGAGCAAGTCTGTACACTAAAAACTACAAAACATTTCTGAGAAATGGTTTTATGTTTCTTGTATTTGTAATTCATTGAATTTCTGGGATGTGTGGACTAGTTTTCATCAGATTTGTTTTCATAGTTTTCATCAAATTTGAGTAAATTTCAGTCATTTTTTTCTCTACATATTTTTATTCTGTCTCTCCTTCCTGTCACTTCAGTTACACAGTTAGACTGTTTGATATCCCACAGGTCACTGAGACTTTGTCCCCCCCCCCCCAATCTCTGCTTCATTTTTGAGTTTTCTACTGTGTGTTTTCACATTCACTGATCTTTTCTATTGCAGCACCTAATCTATCATTCCCTAATCAAAATCCCAGCAGGTTTTTAAAAATAGATACTGAGAGGGGCACCTAGGTGGCACAATTAAGCACCCAACTCTTGATTTCTGCTCAGGTCATGATCTCAGGGTCGTGAGATCAAATCCTGCATCAGGCTCCATGCTCAGTGGGGAGTCTGCTTGAGATTCTCTCCCTGCCCCTCCCTCCACTCATGTTCTCTCCCTCTCTCTCTCTCAGATAAATAAATAAATCTTTTAAAAAAATAAATAAAAATAGATACTGAAGCTGATTCTTTTGGAAAGCCAAAAGACCTAGAATAGCTGTTAATCCTATCCATTTTTCATTTGTGATGTTGTGTTTTTCTTCTCCAGAAGTTCCATTTGGGTCTCTTCTATGTCTTCTGTTTCTCTCTTCATCCTATCTGCTCTCTTTTATTTTTACATTCTCTCAACCACACTTTTAGTATTTGTTGTGATATGTTTGTCTATGTCCATCATCTCTGTCATTTCTTGATCTGCTTCTAAGTGACTAATTTTCTCCTAGTTATGGAACATATTCTCCTACTTCTCTGCATGCCCGATAATTTTATTGGATGTCAGGCATTGTGAACGGCATGTTGTGTGTTCTGGGTTTTGTGGTATTTCTTTACCCAGTACTGTACCTTGTTCTGGTGCACAGCTGTGTTACTTAGGGGAATTGGGATCCTTTCAAGACTTGCTTTTAACTTTTGTTAGGGTGAGTGCGGAGTAGGTGTTAGTGTGGGGTGATACCTCTGCGGGCTCTGCCCACTGCCCTGAACATTACAAGGTCTCTCCACGCTTGTTGATGGAAACACAAACTCTTCCCAGCTCTGTTCGAGCTCCCAGTACTGTTCAGCCTAGTGTTTTCTGGTAGTTTTCTTTCCTATATGTATTGGTTAACACTCAGCCAAAGACTTAGCAGAAACTTTATGCAGATTTTTGGAGCTAGGGAGCTCCCTTCCTCCCTCCCTTCCTTCCTCCCCTCTTCCCTTCCTCTTTCTCTTCTTCCCCTTGCTCTTTTTCCTTGCAGTTCCCTTTCCTCAGTTTTGTGACTGACTGCCTTGTGTCTTCTCAGTGCAGTGAGACCAGCATCAGGCAGTGAGCTGGGCTCACTTCATCTGTTTCCCTCCCTCAGTGACTACAGTCCTGTGCTGCTTGGTCACATGAGTCTGGAAGCCATTGTTTCATGTATTTTGTCCATTTTTCTAGTTGTTTAAGGTGAGGAAGTAAATATTACTCTTTTTCCTCCAAGATAATTTTTTTAAGATTTATTTATTTTTTGAGAGGGAGAGAAAGCGTGCAAGCAGGGGAAGGGGCAGAGGGAGAGACTCTCAAGCAGACGCCCCGCTGAGCACCGAGCCTGACGCAGGGCTCGATCTCACAACCCTGCGATCACGACATGAGCCGAAACCAAGAGTTGGACACTCAACTGACTGAGCCACCCAGGCGCCCCTCCGACATAAATTTTTAATGTACATAATCTGCTAGTAGAGATGAACAGGTGAAGAAGCATAGGTATTGATTGGGGGGTGAATGCTCAGTATTTTTCCGGATGAGGTGGCAGTCAACAAGGGTAGAGAATGGTCTAAGGTACAGGTTAAACAGCTTAGCATGTACGAATTATTTTCCTGTTTGGTCCCTTCTTTTATTCTTTCATCAAAAATGAATGTTGTGAATGTCCCCCCGCCCAGCCCCGCAGTCTCCCCCTGCCCCCCCAGGGGTTGCTGCCTACATTTTGTGCTAAGCCGAGGCTTAGTCTATGCGATAGCCTGTTTCTCTGGGTTCATCAGAGTCTTCACAAGACATCTTTGTGGAATCCTGAGGTTTTTGTCCTGGGTTTTAAAGTTAATCTGTTAGAATCATTGTTTTGTTTTACTTATGGAATAATAATATGAGGAGGAATATCTTTAGATAGGTTTCTTTTTTTTTTTTTAATTTTTTTATTGTTATGTTAATCCCCATACATTACATCATTAGTTTTAGATATAGTGTTCCATGATTCATTGTTTGTGCATAACACCCAGTGCTCCATGCAGAACGTGCCCTCCTCAATACCCATCACCAGGCTAACCCATCCTCCCATCCCCCTCCCCTTTAGATAGGTTTCTAACTTTGGAGAATTGGTGGGGAGGTTTTATACTGGTTGAGTTCAATGGAACCAGATCTTTGGCTGTTTAATTATCCTAAGGCTGCCGTGAGTGAATTAAAACTCCTATGATAAATAGTTTATAAGTTCAAGTAATCAAACGCCGTTTTGTTTTTTTTTAAGATTTTATTTATTTATTTGACAGAGAGAGAGACAGCGAGAGAGGGAACACAAGCAGGGGGAGTGGGAGAGGGAGAAGCAGGCTTCCCGCAGAGTGGGGAGCCCGATGTGGGACTCGATCCCACTGGGGGATCAAGACTCTGGGATCAGGACCTGAGCCAAAGGCAGATGCTTAACGACTGAGCCACCCAGGTGCCCCTCAAATGCAGTTTTTTATAAGAAACATTCAAACAGATGTAGTTTATTATAACAAACGTTCAAAGCCCTAAAGCACAAGTCAACAGTGTTTGACACAGAATTGGTAAACTTTAGAATGTTGCAATAAAGCTCCTCGCCCTTTCTTGTAAATAACAATTATAGCAAATATTTATAGAGCCTCAACTTCGTTCTCAATGCTTTTATGTATATTAATTTATTAGAAACGCAATTTTATGATGACAAGCTAGGGGGGGAAGTTTAGATTTCATTTAAATTTCCTGGTTGCTGGTATATAAATATTTGCTATTTGCTTCTTCCTAATCTGTGTAAACAAAGGATAACAGCAAACCTGGTGCTTTGCCTTCTCAAGGCCCTTGAGTCAACGACTTTATTACCTCAAATTTCTTCCAGGGTTTTTCATTAACTGCAACAGAAACCCATGACTTCTGATTTCAACTTTAATTATTTGAACAGGTTTGAGTTCAAGAATGTGTGGCTTCCCGCTTTTAATTTCTACAGCTTAAGCTTCAAACATTCTGTTTGAGTTTGAATCTTTATTCTATACCATAATAGCTATCAAAACTTGGGGACATTATTGAACTGCTTTGCTTCGATTTCCTTATGCAAACATAGGGATGTAACTAGTACCCGCCTCATAGGGTTGTCATGAGGATTCAATGAACTCATCTGTGCAGCACCTGGAGCAGTGACTGGAGCTTAGCAGTAGTACCTGTAATAGTAGCAGTAGTAGTAGCAGTAGTAGTAGTAGCAATAGTAGTTGTAGCAGTAGCTCTAGTAGCAGTAGTAGTAGCAGTAGTAGCAGTAGCTGTAGTAGAAATCATAATAGTAGCAGTAGTAGCAATAGTAGTAAGTAGGAGTAGTACCAATCATAGTAGTAGTAGCTGTAGTAGCAATCATACTAGTAGTAGCAGTAGTAGTAATAGTAGTAGTAATACCTGTAGTAGCAATAGCAGTAGTAGCTATAGTAGCAGTAGTAGCAGTAGCTATAGTAGCAATCATAGTAGCAGCAGTAGTAGTAATAGTAGTAATAGCAGTAGTAGCAATAGTAGTAGTAACAGTAGCTGTAGTAGCAAGAGAAGTAGTAATGGTAGTATAGCAGTAGTAGCAATAGTAGTAGTAGCTGTAGTAGCAATAGTAGTAGTAGCAGTAGTAGCAATAGTTGTAGTAGTAGTAGCAGTAATAGTAATAGTCATAGTAGCAATCGTAGCAGTAGTAGTAATAGTGGTAGTAGCAAGACCTGTACTAGCAATACCTGTAGTAGCAGTAGTCGTAAGAGTCATAGTAGCAATTGTAGCAGTAGTAGTAATAGTGGTAGTAGCAAGACCTGTAGTAGCAATAGTAGTAGCAGCAGTAGTAGTAAGAGTCATAGTAGCAACCATAGCAGTAGTAGTAATGGTGGTAGTAGTAATACCTGTAGTAGCAATAGTAGTAGCAGCAGTAGTAGTAAGAGTCATAGTAGCAATAGTAGCAGTAGTAGTAATGGTGGTAGTAGTAATACCTGTAGTAGCAATAGTAGTAGCAGCAGTAGCAGTAAGAGTCATAGTAGCAATAGTAGCAGTAGTAGTAATGGTGGTAGTAGCAAGACCTGTAGTAGCAATAGTAGTAGTGGCAGTAGTAGTAAAAGTCATAGTAGCAACCGTAGCAGTCGTAGCAATAATATGAGCAGCGGTAAGAACAGCAGTGGCAGCAGCAGGAGTATTTAATGGCTGTACAATGAATGATACAGTTAGTGGTCTGCCATGCTCCTGCTACTGGACCTTTTACTTGTTCTGATTCTCCACTCGCATATATAAAGCTGCAATTAATATGTATGTGCACAGTTTATTTCCTTCCTCTGGATGATTTCCTTAAGAGAGTGTCCCAGAGATGGAATGGCTGTCTCAAACACAACAGTTTTGCAGAGGACGGAAACCATGTCAGGTCATTCTCCAGAGCTCATCCTTCTCCCTCCCACCACGGTGTCACTCTCCCCTTCCCCCTCTCTGGGGATAGGGACTCTGAGGGAGGGGAAGAAGGGTTAGGGCTCTCTCAAGTTAAGTGATATGTGAAATAAAATGTTTTCTCCCTCCTAGGGCCATGTGCATTTTAACAGTGACTGAGACCTTAAGCCAAAGGAAAAGGGGGCTAATGGCAGCATATGAAACAATAGAGAGCCAGCTGGGATGGCATGAATCCTTTAGTCTTGGGAGAGGAGAAGGATGAAGTGATCATCAGCTCGTGGACCCAACGTCCCAGATCAGGCCCCGTCATTTCTGGCTTAGACCAATGCGCAAGTGGAAGGTGGTACCCACCAGCCTCTTCCCTGTTGTGGCCCACGTGGAAAATGGTAACATTCGTCTGCCATGTCAGGGAAAACGGAGGAAGCTGCTGGAGCACAGAGGTGCCCACCAGGGAGCTCCAGTTGCCCTGAGAGCTGAAGGGATCCAGATCTCAGCAAACCCGTCCCACTGCAGGCCCTGAGCTGTGACACCTGCCAGTATCCAGGCCTGTGTCCAGGCAGAGCCAGGCCAGTCTCTGCCCTGTCCCTCCTGTCCTCTGGCTCCCCTTCTGGGAAGCTGTTCTCATCCTGTCACCCTCTGCTCCAGCACCCACTACCTGCCCCCATTTGCCAGCTGGGCATTCAAGGCCTTTCCCATTCCGGCCTCAGTGTGTGTCCCAGTCTCATTTCCCATCTCCTGTTGCTCCCATTCAAGGATCCTGCGTTCTAGGCGGGCAGTCACACCACACCCGACACACACCACGTCTGTTCAAGCCCCCATCCTTGGCTCATCTGTCCCCCCTTCTTAGGATGCCCTCCTTTCCCACACCCCACCCCAGCTTGGAATTGTGACCCTCTCCCAAGACCCGTCCCAGCCCCCACCCTCCCAGGGAGCAGCTCCGTCTGCCCCAGCCCTTCTCTGTAGATCGGTAGCATTGGCCATCTGACCCCGTCATTCAACCCTTGCCCCTTTGGTCTCGGTTACCTTTTCGGCTGTGCCGGGCCTGTGTGCCCAGCCAGACTGAACACACACCACGAGGTGTGACAGGGCGTGAGCTTCAGAGCCCAAGGACTGCCATGCTGCCCTGGGATGCCTTTCCCCTTCGAGTCCTGAGGTAGCTGTGGGGTGCAGGCCAGACAGTGGATATAGTTACTGTGTACGCCTGGCGCAGAGCAGACTCCGCCCCAGCAGTGGGCCAGCTTTCCTTTCTAAAGCACTGGTGGGCCGAAGGTGTGAGTCCTGAGCACCCGTGGTCTCGCTCCGAGCCCCGGGGACAAGGGGCTGACATTGTGCCCTGTGCCTATCGCGGGCGTGAGCCCCTCCGTGCCACCTTTGCCTCCCACCACCCAGGCCCCTTCCTGGAGCTGCATATGTACATGACCTCTGCACTGGGCAAGCATGACCTGAAGGTCATTAGCCTGCAGATGGCCCTTGACCTCCTGGCCGAGAAGGACTCCATCACGGGCCTCCAGACGCGCACCCTGCCTGGGCGGCCTGACTGGAGCACGGTAAAGGCCAGCGAGAGCCCTGCCACCTGCAGGGACCAGTGGGGCTGAGAGCCTAAGGCCGTGGCTGGGGAGGTTAGGGCCGAGCAGCCAGGGAGCGGGCACGAGGCCAGCATCCAGGGTCCAACCGGGGTCACGGGCGCCATGACTGGCTCCCCTTGTTCCAACTTTGGGCTCAGTTTCCCCATCTGTTCAGAGAAGAATTTAGCCAATTTGACCTCCTAGGCCTCCCCCCAGCCCTGACTCCCTATGAACCGGGGTCAGAAGGCCTGAGTAGACGGGGTCTTGGGGAAGCACCAGGTCCTGTCCTTCCCGGTACAAATGGAAAGACTGAGGCCCAAAGGCACAAAAGTTTGCGGTCTTTCTATTTTATTTCTCAGATTGCTTTTTAAATTATTTTTCCCCCTGAGTACTTACCAGTCGGAGTGCAGTTTGTCTGAGGTGCCAGAAGGTACTGCTTTTCCATCTGCGGGCGATAATCACGCCCAGATAGTGAGGGAACAGGACACCACTTGTGCTTGGGCACCAAGGAGCGCTTTCCACAATGGCCTCCGTAAGCAGAATTTGGGGTGGGAAAGGGTCTTCACTGGGGGAACAGTCAGACTTTAGGAAAGAGACATTTCAGTGGAGGCACGTGACTGCTGGAGGATTAGCAGGATGTCCGGACAGTTGGGGTTCAGCGTGCCCACGGGGCCCTATCCTTGCCCCCCAACACTGCAGTCTCCCCGCAGATGTGCTCCAGGAGTGGAGGGCCTGGGTCTTCTGGTCCAGCCCCTTCCTGGGGTCTGTGTCAGGTTGGGGGTTGAGCAAATGGCCCCCCAAAAGAATGGCTGCGTGTTGGACCCTCTGCTCTGAAGCTAAGCACCTGTGCCTTGGAGTTCCTCATGGGGACAGAGGGACATCACTGCCGACCCATTATGTTGTCAGCTCTAGGTGGGTGTGTCCCTGAGCGGGTCCACAGGCTCACTCCCCTCCCTCTGCTCTCTCCTACCCTGTGTGGGCTCCAGGTGCTCCAGAAAGTGGCTGCTGGGAAGAAGGGCCAGGTGCAGGTCTTCTGTGGCTCCCCAGCCCTGGCCAAGGTGCTCAAGGGCCCCTGTGAGCAGTTCGGCTTCAAATTCTTCCAAGAGAACTTTTAGCCTCCTCTCTCCCAGTTCTGCCCAACCCACACTGCCAGCCAACTCGATCCCATTGCTCCCAGGCCCCACAGAGGCCAGCCTCAGAGGACCCACCTAGTCCTGCTCCACACCCAGGGCAGATGGACTTCCTGCAGGACCCAGGGGAAAGGGCGGTGGCCTGCGTGGTGCTGCTGTGCATTCTGGGATTGCCGAGAAACTGACCAGGCCAGAGGCCGGCGGCTCCGGAAGGGGGTGCGGAGGGGGCTCCCCAGGCCACTGCCCCTCCAAAAGTCCCCTGAGGGAGCCTTCCCCTACAGCGGTGGTCCCACACCTGCCTAATCATCACGTCATTCGGGATTTTACCCCAACATTTTATTACGAAAATTTTCAAACCTACAGACAGCTAAAAGAATTGTATAGTGGACAGGGTTACCCACTTGCTGGATTCCTCTGTCAGCGTTTTGCTATATTTGCTTTCCTGCATTTCATCCATCTAGCCCTCTCTCTGTCCATCAACGCACCTTGTTTTTGTGATGCACTTCAGAGCACGCTTTGCCTTTCAGAGGAGCTTTCTTTACATGCAGACTCCTGGGTCCCATTCCCAGAGATTCTGATTGTGAAGTCCTGGGGAGGAGACCCGGAAGATGTATTTTATTCAAAATGAATCCTCTTCGGAATAGATAAGCAGCACATTTCCTACTTCTCTCTATGTCACTGTCCCCCTAGTTGTGTGTCCCTTTTCCTCCCCCCCCCCCGCCCCTCTCCCTCTGCCTCTCCCCTGCGTATGTCCCTCAGTGTCCTTTCCTGGCTCCACATGTTGGTTTCTCCCTTCTCCCCATGCACCGAGTCATCAGAGAAATAGGTGGGAGACAGTGTGTGTGTGTCCATCTGAGGGGGACACAGAAAGGCCGAGTGCCTGGAAACCACGCAGGTGGTTACTTGAAGCTCCGTTGAGCCACACCGCCATGGTGCAGCCCTGGCCACCTCTCCGAGTCTGATTCTTCATCTGAAAAATGGCCCTGATGATATCACCCAGTCACAGTTGTGAGAATAGAATGAGACATAAGCATCAGGGCTCAGAACAGGCATCTTCAATCCCTGCATGGCTCTCTGGGTCTCAGCATCTTCCTAGGCAGCCTCTGTCGCATCTGTCACCGTGTGGCCGGAGTCCCTGGCAGAGAGAGCAAATGCCGAAGCTCTCCTACAAGACACGTTGTGGAGGGCAGGGGAGGGAGGGCTGGCCTCGCCCCCTCGGATCTGAGCTGGGGGTTCCCACCTGCCCCGCACCGCCAGCCCCTGTGAACTGTTCAGGTCCTGGGCATCCTCCACATTGCAGCCTGTCCGGCTAGTTCTCTCTCCTCTGTGAGAGTCTAAAACACTCCTCCCCAACCCGCCTTCCAGGGGTTCCAATCAGGCACGCACCCACGGAATTGCGGTTGTGCCTTTCTTTTGTGCGGATTGGAAGACCCAGAGGGAGAACAGGTGAAGAAGCTGGGTGACAGCCGTGATGATGACACCCCTTCTAAAGAGCTGGGCATCCAAGGGGGAAGCTGGGACACAGATGAGGGGGTGGTGTGCACAGGCTGAGTGGAGAGGACCGATGGAAGCATCCTGTGGGTGACAACAAAACAAAGTCGGTGGGGAAAGTTCTCTTCACAAAGCAGCAGTGAGAGAAGGGGAAGGTGGCCGATGGAGTGCAAGGGCGCCCTGGGGGAGAGGGCGGAGTGCTCCTTGGGGACAGAGGCAGGACAGCGGAGGCAGGAGGAGCCGGAGGAAGGGCTGGGTGCAGAGGGTGGGGAGGAGGGGAGCTGGGCCTCACTGAGCCCCTCTGCGCCCGGAGCCCGCACATCTGGGAGACCTGGTGTCAGGGGCCTTCTACACATGGCCAGGTTCTGTTCCCAGCGAGCCTGGGGTAGGCACACAGCTCACATGGAGGAGTCGCGTTATCAGCCTGAGGCTTGGAACCCATTTCCCCCTGCCGGTTTGGTTTTCCCTCCTTCATCAGACTTGTGAAGTCTTTGGGGGAAACTGTCACTCTTTGCAATGGAGAAGTTAACTAAGAGGGTGTTCTGACTCAGGGCTGGGGTATGCAATGGGAATGTGCCAGTCATTTGGAAAGTTGGCAGAGCAGAGTCTGTTTAGCGTAGGACTTCTCTGTCTGTAGGTCTCTGTTCATCTAGAATTTTATATCACGCAGAGGGCGGGAACAGGTGGAAGAACATGAATATAAAATCTTTTTTTATATATATATAAATTCTAAAATCCGATGAGATCGGGCGCGTTCAGGGTGGTATGGCCGTAGACTACAAATTCTAAAATCCATTAAGGGCCCACATGTTTGACTTAAGACCCGGTGAGTCCTGAGGCTTTCTCTCCAGACATACTCCAGTTACCCACTGGAGGGCGCTGCGGAATCAGAGATCTTGGAGGTTTTGTTTGCTGGGAAGGAGACTGGTTCCTGAGTGGCAGTGAATCCAAGGCAGGCGGGAAGAGACTACACCCCACCACCACCACCCCCCGAAGCTCCAGGCAACACCTCCAGGCCCAGACGTGGGCAGATGTGTGAAGTCGAGAGAATTAATTTTCAAGAGCAGAGTTCCTCTAGCTGCCGGCCCCTAACACCAACACACAGATGCGCACACAGACCCTCTCCCTGCCACGCCCTCCCCCCCATACCGCTCCCTTCCTGGGACCCACTGTCCAGGTCCTGGGGCTTCCCACGTTTCCATCTGTAAGATCAGAAGAGGCCTGGCTGGGGGAGACTTTGTAGGTCCAGGCTCTGACCCGGGGCTCTGCCACCGCCTATCATCGTAGGTGGTCTGTCCATCTGGATGTTGCCTGGATGTCCAGATGGGGGCCATCCTACCATCAACAAGATGGCTGACTTTCCTCCTTAGACATTTGCGGGTCTAAGAGGGCTAAGGCAGGCCCACAGAAAAGAGGCCTTTGCCCTCTGAAGTCAGGGCACGGGCTTCCACGTTTGCCTCTGTCGCAGTGAGCTGTGTGACCTTGGATCTGCCCTGGGACCTCTCTGAGCTGTCGCTTCCTCATCTATAAGATGAACAGATTAAGGATGAGTATTTTAAAGTGCTAGTATATGCATACTCCTTTCTTAAAAGATACGCAAAAAATACATGTTTTTCACCTGTTCGGGGAGTGGGAATGGAGGGACAGGAGGGACAGGATTTTGTTTGGGGGTTGTTTTGTTGTCGTTGTTTCTTTTTCTTTTTATCTTCTACCCCTCCATAAAGTTCGAAGTTTTTATGGTAAATGTCTGTAGGTTTTATAGTTTTATTTTTTTTAAAGGATGTGAAGTAAAAGAAAAATAAACTTCACGTAACCCCAAAATAAACCGCGCATGCGTATGGAGCAAGGGCTAAATCGGCAGAAACGCGTGGGAAGACAGGCGACACACCAAACGTTCGCAGTGGTCAACGGTGGAGGAGGTAGAGGAGGACTCTCATGCGTTCCTCCTTCCTCTTTTATGCATTCCTGTATCACCCATGTAACGTTTCACATTATGGCATAGAAATTTTACACCCGGCTCTTCAGGAATTCTTGTGCGATTGTTTTACTTCTTAATCTATGTTCTTAGGTTAAGGCCTTCAGGAATTCTTGTGTGATTGTTTTACTTCTTAATCTATGTTCTTAGGTTAAGGCCTATATAGTTGTGGGTTTTTTTTTTTTTTTTTCCGAGAATAAACAAAATGGAGAGATTGAGGTGTCCTTATGATCCTGAATACCGATTAGCTCCCAAATGGAAGTGTCCGGGCCGCGGCTGGGCAGTGGGACCGGCCCCTCCAGCGGGGGGCGCTGCCGGGCCTCTTCTGGAAAGAGAGGTCCCTGCCTGCCGGGATTCAGTGTGCCAACCTGCGGGCCCTAGCCGGTCTCAGGACTAAAGCCGGTGCGCACAGACTGCAGGGGCCCTGGGCAGGAGGAGCTGCCTGCACCGGGCTGGGCGCAGCAACAGCGCAGCCTCGCAGGCCAGATGCCGGGGGCCCGGGGAGCCGGGGGGGGGGGGGGGGGGGGGCGGGGGGGAGGTGCCCAGGGGGCACTGTTTCTGCTAAACAAACACTCATCATAACCAGCGTTCCCGACAGATTGATGCATCTTTTTATGATCTTTCTTTACAATATGATGACTCTCTCCTTAAGATTAAGATTAATTCAGACAAGACATTTATTTTATGGGGAAATCCATCCCAGGGGGAAAAATACTCAAGCTCAGTGGCAGAGATGGCTGGAAGGAGACTTGTCTCTGCCGGCAGCTTCCAGCCTCCCTACCAGAGCCCCGTGGCAATGGCCCCAAAGGGGCTCCCTGCTCCTGCCCACGGACAAATGGGGCCATCTTGAATCAGCCCAGTTGGGTGAGGGTAGCCTGCTGGAGAAAACAAAAAAAGAAAAATAGGTAGTGAGTTTCTGTGGGGCAGGCAAGAAAAGGGCACATTTTTTGGTAAAGAAGTTCTGAGATGCACCCAAATGTGGTGGGATACGAGTTTTTATATATAAATTAAGCTTGTCTTTAAATGCCCCTGAAGAGCGTTCAAGAGAAATGAATTATTTGTCTCTGTGTCTCTGGGACTGGAATGACGCTACCACCTGGCAGGAGCTTGGCCATATGTCATGATTGTTTCTGCCACTGTGGTCCCTGTTTCAGCTGGTGGCACCGGGAGGCAGCATCGACTCTTCTATCTTCCCCATCCTCCTCCCCCAGCCAATCACCAAGCTCTGTCAACATGACATTCTATGCGTTTCTCACATCCATTCCCTCCCCAGTTGGCCCTGCCCAGGTTGAGTCCTTCAACTGCCTTTCGCCTGGACTCTTGCAGTAGCCTCCTGGCTGGTCTCCCTGCCTCCAGCCTCTCCCAGCCAATCCCCCCTCCCCAACTGTTGCAGATCTAATCACACATCTTCCTGTTGGATAACTGTCCCTTGGCTATCATCCAAGCCCTGAGACGGGCACACAGACCTCCCCCATAAGCTAAGCACTCAGTTACGATCTGCAACCACGTTATCACTGGCCCTTCCCGACCTCTTGCATCTTGCCAATGCCCATCTCCCTCTCCGTGCTCTAAAAATACCACGTAACAGAGCTCCTCCCAGACAGAGCACCTTCAAGCCTTGGCCTCCACGGTGCCTGACATGTGGAGCACCCTTCCCCGCCTCCAGGTTGAGGTTTCAGAACATTTCATCACCATCCCATCTGTGAAGACAGCCTCACTTGGTCCCTCTCGTCACAGAATAAACAGCCTCCTCCGTATGATGGCTCGGGACCGACTTCCGTTCAGGCATCTTCCGCAGGTACTTACCTATTTACTAGCCTGGGGACCCCTTGAGGGCAGGAACAGAGTCTACTGTCTGTCTGTCTGTCTTTCGGCCCCTGGTACGTAGCAGGTGATCAGCGAAGGCGTTGGTAAGCTGACAGGACCCCCTTGAGCCCCCATCTCTCCTTCCTTTCCCTACCTTCGTTCCTGCTCCCCATCGAGGGTGGGAAAATCCGAATATCCCTGCAGGCAGACAGGACCTTTCCTGTGAGTAGAGCAGGTGGCTGCCTTCAGAAAGGCTCCTGCCTCCCCCAGCGGCCACGCTGGCTTTTCTCCCACGGGGTAGGCGGGGAGGTCAGGTGTAATAGAGACGTCCGAGAGGCAGAGGCGCTCGTGTCTCCAGCCGCCCTGTGAGACTCGGCGGTGGGGCTCGAGGTCCCTTGCACCTGTGACACCTCATCCTCCTCTTCCTCTCTCTTCCTGTAACTTGAAAGAGATGAATGACTTAGAAAGAGCAAATGAATCAGAAATAGGGAGAGCAAAAAAAAAGAGAGAGTGATTTTGCCAAGTTAATATTCAAAGGAGCCCCGTCAATCACCCGGTCGGTGGGGGGAGTGGCCGTGCTGTCTGGAGCTGGCTCTGCGTGAGTGAGCAGGTGCCTGGGGCCCTCTACCAGCCATCACAGGGGGAGGGAGGGAGGCCAGAGGGGCGCTGAAAGGGGTCAGCCAACCCAAAGGCCCAGGACAAGGTCCACCGACCTGCTTTTCTCAGCAGAGGCCAGAGCCCTGCCGGCTGCACTCCGGACCAGGCCAGCTCTGGTGGAAGCACCCGCAGGGCAGAGAGGAGAGAGATGGGGGTAGGGGGAGCGCAAGCCTCTGGCCAGGAGCCTGCTCTCCTCAGTGGCATGACCCAGGCCTTTGCTACCCTGGACGGGGCAGTCACTGTCTCCTCCCACCAGAAGGGGGGCCTAAGTCACTCTCATCCCTGCATCCCAGGGCTGAGCCCGATGAATGCTCCTTGAGGGAGAGAATGAGAAAATTATTACAGCACATTGTTTGCTTTTCTTTGTGATTCTTACTATTTTGCCATAATTTTTACCCATAGGTTAACCCTGCTTATTATGTCACTATAATCTACTTGGGGACAAAACCTAAATCTGATCTCTCTCCATGAGAAAGTGTTGCACATCGCTGGCCTTGGAAAATAATCGTGGGTGAAGGGAGGGTGATGGGGATGGGCATGAGAGCCTCAGTCCGTGTCCCAGGGGAGGTTGTTGCCCCCCCCCCCCCCAAGCTCCACATCAGAGGGCATTTTGGTGCTGTGAAGCAGACAAGTTTGTTGAATTCCTACCATTCTGTGTGCTGGAATTCAACCGTGGACAGAAGGGTCAAGGTCTCTGCTCTCAGTTTACTCATCTGTAAAATGGGGACAAAATAATAATGGAACCTATTAGATAGGACAATGGTAGGGATTCAATGAGTTAATGTGTGCGAGGTGCTTAAAACAGTGCCATGCATGTAGTTACATTTCAATAAATGTTGGTTATTTCTGTCTTAGTCTCTTTGGGCCTCTATGACAAAACAGCATAGACTGGGTGGCTTATAAACAACACAATTTATTGCTCTCAGTTCTGGAGGCTGAGGGGGGGGGGCCCAAGATCAGGGTGCCAGCTTGGTTGGGTTCTGGTGAGGACCCTCTTCCAGGTTCCGCCCCTGCCATCAGGAGACAGCTGTTGTCCCTTGTCTTTAGGTCCTTCATGACCAGCCATATCTGGAGGCCTAATAACACCCTCCTGTCCTTCGGAGGACCACCAGGCACCCAGGGGGCAGCAAACACCACGTCCGGGGGAAGCCCGGGCCAGGCCGTGTGCATACTGCTGCAGTGCCCCTCTGGCATCCCATCCCAAACCCACTCGTCCTGGGCGGTAGGAGGCAGGACGAGATCAAATCATGGCTCCTCCAGCTCATTAGCGCTGCATTGTGAATTCCGGGAATAATGTATGTTCTTTTCTCCCTGGATTGCTTCTGAAATCTCCTGCCTGTTTATCAAATCTAAGCCACACTTCGCAGCCCCTGCTCTTTAGCTTTGTGCTCTTCTTCTCCAGAAGAAGAAAAACAGCAAAATTCTCTCGGGGGTTTCAATTCAGTGCTGAGGACAAGAGGGCCAGTTTCAAATAGCCTGGCCCCATGTCCCCAGGCGAGCAGGGAGATGGGGTGGGCTTTAGGAGGTAGGAGGGTCTCAAAAAGAACCTGGCCGCCCACCCGGGCTGGACTGAGGCTGATCTCCCAGGAAGGAAAGCCCCCTCCTCCTGCACGAGGACAGCGAGTGTGGTGCCAATACGATGAAGCAGATGCCTGCGGAGAGCCTCATAAAGTGCTGTGATGGCCAAAGGAGGAGGGGGCCAAGGTCAGGGTGGGGTGAAATGACCCCTGGCCTTGGTCTTGAAGGGGGAGTGGGAAACAGGGGCGGAGGCAAGCGGCTCTTCGGGGTACAAGTCCGAGCATGCACGGAGGCTTGGACGTGGGACTGTGTATCTCTGGGTGGTGGAGGGCGGGGGGCAGGGTAACGGAGTGGGGGGGTAGCTGAGGTGGGGGGCAGTGCAGCGATGGAACGGGGCCTGGAAGCAGAGCCCTGAGGAGCCACTGCAAGATTTAAAGCAAGGGCATGACAGGGTCATAAGAAAGATCAGCGTCCACATTTGTAAATGAAATGGAGGTGGGAGAGCAAATGCAGGGAGCCCAGGTGGGGGAAGAGGACCGGGACCAAGGCAGAGGCCGGGAGGATGGATTGGGCAGCAGTGAAGAGGCGATGAAGGGGTGAAGGGTGAAGGGTGAGGGCAAAGCCTGCCCACACCAAAACCATTCAAGCCGAGACACAAAAGCCACTCAAGCCAGCCCTAGCAAAAGGAAAGTTGATGGTCAGGATGGCACAGGCAAGCTCCAGTCCCGGGAGGGGATGGACCCAAGCCAGCAGTGAGGCTGCCCTTCGCTTCTGAAGTGGCCTCTGTCTCTCGGCTCCCTGCTGGCTTCCTCTGCTGGCAGGTCCCTGCGCCCGGCCCCTTCTGGTATGGAGACCCCTTCGCGCAGGGGGCCGTAGTCTCTGTGCCGCTGACCCCAGATGCTTGAGAGAGAGTATCTGCGTGGCTGGGCTCCTGTCCTGGCCGCCAGCCATTGTCTGCCTTTGGCTCGGGGCCCATGCTCTGGTCCCATCAGCCGTGGCTGGGGTGGGGATGGGCCCGGACGTCCCCGGACTACCCCTTCAGGCGCTGTGAGCAGGCCATGGTCTCCGGGAGGGGTGTGGGCAGGGAAGGCCCTGAGAGTGGCTCACGCAGGGATCGCCGGTGCTCGAACCTCTGTTCCCTCCGGTCTGTGCCCTCAGATCCCACCAGAGCCTCCTCATTCTCTCACGGGGGAGGCTGTTCCCTGTGCCCGTGTGTGTCACCTCCAGCTGGTCTGAACGGTCCCTGAGGCTGGAGCCTTTCGTCCCCCTTCCCGTGCCCTACAGAGCCCTTGGAAAAGAGCTTAGTAAACAGCAGTAAATACATAAAGGCTTTTTGCTTGATCTCGGATCGTATCTAACATCATTTTTAAATCATTTCTCTATACTGAAGGTTGGCGATAGTACCCTTGCCCAGGGAGTGTTTACCTTAGTGGGTGTCCGCCCACCCCGTGAACAGTGAGGGAACAAGACACCTGACCACAGTGTTCTTCTCCCTTTTTCTTTGCAAACTAAACCCTGACTTTGTTCTGGGCAACCCCAGATGATAAATCCCGACCAGATTAACGAGTCATGAAAATTCTGATGTAGGCACACACCGACACCAGGTCTCCCCAGGGATGACAGTAAGCAAGAATCTGCCGGGGCTTCCGGGGAAGCTTTTGTTCTTCTGGGAAAGGGAACAGGAAAGTCTGGTGCCACCTCCGTCTCCTGCTTCCCATCTTGACTGAGTGAGATTCCTGGACAACCGGAGCCATCCGCTGACCACGACGCAGAAGCCAATACCTGGAGTGATCGGAGGAGAAAGGCACGGAACCCCGGTATCCAAGGCAATGTCAGGTCCTTGCCCTCACCTAAGCTGCTTCTTCTCCAGGATAAGAAGTTCGCTTTTCTCAGGTCTCACCGCAGCTCCTAGAACAGTGCCTGGTGCGTGGTCAGCTCTCAGTAGTTTTTTGTGGATCGAGGGAATGTCTTTACCCCTTAGGGCACTGTTAGTTGGGCGATGGGTTCCTTACAACCAAACAGATTCCTAACCGATTCACTCCATACCTAAAAAAATTCGTAACAGTGTAGGCCAAAATTATAAATGGAGTAAGATGGGTGGCCCCACAAATTCAGATGGCACCCTGAAATTTGAAAAGAGATGCTGTGAGAAACCACCTGGCCCCTGACCCTTTCGGCCTTTCTGGGCTTAGAGCAGGGACCACCCGCCCCTCTCCCTACAACTTGCACTTGCGCCCCCCTTGTTCCTCAAGGGAAGGGCAGGATGGCTCATTGTTGATGAGTTAATGTTTCTCGGTGTTGGCCATCACCTTCTGGCCCTGATTCCCAGAGCTGAGGAGGCACCCGTGACCCAGGTCTTCCCAGGTAGGAGAGGTCAAAACCCCACCAAACACGGAGGGGAGGGGACCGACTTTTCTCAGGTTCCCACTACAGGCCTAGATCCTAACTTGGCAAGACCCCTTTCAGCTTCCCCATTTTTATACCCAGCTAATACCAGACTTTATGTTTCTCAGCTCCCTCTCCCCATGCTCCTAATTTTCTTGCCATGCTGCTATCAACGTCTTACCCCTCATTCTCTGAAACGTCACCTAATGTCATCTGCTCTTTCTTTCAAAATCCAACTCAAAACTCCTTTTCTCTAGGAAGTATTCCTGCTTTATGCTCCCAACCCCGTCATCCATAGTCTGTGTCTCACGCTGCTAAGCACGCACTTGAGTGTGGATTAATAAATATCTCGAATCTCCGTGCTTGCCCATGTGCAAGCTCCTTGCCCATACTAAGCTCCCAAGGGCAGTGCTTGCATATCTCTCATAACGAGCGTCCATGGTTTGGTACATAGTGAAGACTTGAAAATCCCGCTGTTTCAACTATCTATTGCTGTATAATACACAAAATTTAATGGCTTAAGACAACCATGTGATTATCTCTCATGAGACTGGAGGGTGATTGGGATCCGCTGGGCAGTTCTTCCATTGTACATGGTATCGCCTGGGACCGCAACCGTGTGCGGCTGGACTGGGCTGGAGCGTCCAGGATGGGTCACTCCCGTGGCTGGTGCCTTACGGGTGTGGCAGGAAGGCTGGGCTCAGGGGGACACAGGGATGGTTGCACTTCTCTCTCTCTCTCTCTCGACATACTCTAAGAGTTTCTTCTTTTCCACGTGTTCTCTCAATATGCTCTCTCCAGCACAGAAAGACCAAATTTCTTACATATTGGCTCCACGTCCCCCAAAAGCACAAAATTGTTAGTTTCTAGGGCTTCTTAAGGCTTAGGCCCAGAACTGTCTCAGTGCCCATCACATTTTATGGGTTAAAGCAAATCACAGACCAGCCCAGATCAGATATGGAAGGAGGTCACACAGAGTGAGACCATAGGACCAGTTCACTGGGGGACATCTCTGATACCCACCACCCCCTGACTGAATGCCCAGGAGCATTTTATAGAGTCAGGGGTCTGGTTTTCTAAAGTGCCAAGATTTCCACAAACACTCAGTTCTTCCTCCCCGACATTGTTTTCATCGACACACACACACACACACACACACACACATCCTGAAACACTGCCACCCCATCCTATAAAAATAATCAAATCTCTAAGATGCTGAAGTATGTTATGTGTGTTATAAAGGAGAGATTAAACACCATCCTTTTTTAGCTGCCTATTTATAAGGTGTCTTAAATACATTATCTCATTCGATCCTGATTTCCATCCCCATTTTAGAGATGAAAAAACAGGCTAAGCAATCTGCCCACAGTGGTGAGCTAGGTCTGTCTAACCCCCAGACTCTTCCATTATAGCAAAAGGAATCACTAGAGAATGAGGTAATATTCCTAGTCTGAACAAGCGAGGCCCTGAAAGGCGAAATTGCCTAGAGTCCCACCACCAGGATCCCGATCCCCCCATAGAAGAGAACAGACACAAAAGAAAGCACAGGGCCTGGCACAAAACAGGTGTCAGTAAATTCGAGTCCCGCCTCTCCTCCCCAAGCCTGATTTCTTGCGCAGCTCACTGTCACCGGCCCCAAGAACGCAGCACGTGCTGCGTGATGGGCATGATTTTGGGCATGGCCTGGTCCCTGTCTGATTGGGCGGGAAGACGGAGGGCGAGCGGAAGGACTCAGTCCACTCCACCTCATCCTTCCCCGCTCACCTTACCCAGCAGTCATATGCGCTTTGAGCAATCCGTTCCTGGAAAGCAGAGGAGAGCAACAGACTGATGCATTGACTACTGTGGGGCCAAGTGATTCATTTTTTTATTTTTATTTATTTATTTATTTTTGTGATTTATTTTTTAAAGTGACTAAAGAGGACACACACCTGCCTATGGAAATGTAATCACATTGAATCATCAGGGACTCAGATGGCCGTTTAGGCCAGGAAAAGACAGAGAGGGAGCAGGAGAGAGAGAAGGGAAGGAGACATAAGGGCGGGGAGCAGAGAGGAGGTCGGGGGCCTGCTCCCTAAAAATTATGATTTCGACAGCATCAGCGAAGCACCTCCAAGTGGGCCAAGTGCCCCCACTTAGCTTCGCTGGTACCTGAAATTTCACAGACTTTTCATTTCCGTGGTCTAGTCAAACACAGTATGTCCCCCACCAAAGTGTCCGTGTGACAGGAGAAGGGCACAAAACGACACCAATCAATTTTCCTTCAGTGAGAAAGAATTTAGAATATCTTTTACACAAGCATGGGTATTAAAGTCTCTGGAAGTCACCAGAGAGGAAATGGGGGGGGGGGGTTTGGAAAATTTTTTTTATGGCTTTTTTTAGTTATCCCAGCTGTCCGACCTGAGGCTCTGTGGCGTCCGGGTGCTGTGGGCACAATCCGATACGCGGGTAACTTCATCCAGTCTTGGCAGTGGCCCTGGAAGTTGTCCCCACTCTCCAGGTGAGGGCTGTAGCCCAGCCCGGCCTGTTGTCCCTCTCAGCCCCCCAAAGGTGAGCCCCCGACACAGCAGGTTCTCACGGGATTGCCAACAGCTCAGGATGGATATGTCAACAGAGTCAAGTGGCAGAGATGGGACACGAATGCAGGTAGTCTAACTCCATTTCTCTCTCATACGGAAGTCTAAGCTGGTAGGAAGTCCTGGGAAGAAGGGTGGCTCCCTGAGGGGGCCCAGGAATGGGGTCTTTCCATGTATCACCCCACTCTCTCCATAGGGAAGGAAGTAGGCCAACAGCCTCCTCTAAGGGCATGACCCAGTTTCACACAATACTTGTCATTGTCCAGCACTTAGTGATATGGCTCCACGTAGCTGCAAGGGATGCTGGGAAATACGTTCCCAAGCCGAGCCAGCTCAAACCCAGGAGGTCTGGTGAAGCAGTAAAAGACAGACAATGGATAGCAGGGGACGATGAACAGTTTCTGGCACAAACAGGAATGATCAAAATTAAAAGTGCATACACCGGGGCGCCTGGGTGGCTCAGTTGGTTAAGCGACTGCCTTCGGCTCAGGTCATGATCCCGGAGTCCTGGGATCGAGTCCCACATTGGGCTCCCGGCTCAGCAGGGAGCCTTCTTCTCCCTCTGACCCTCTCCCCTCTCATGCTGTTTCTCTCTTTCTCTCTCAAATAAATAAATAAAATCTTTAAAAAAAAAAAAAAAAAAAAGTGCATACACCACTTGATCCTGTAATTCCAGTTCTAGAAATCTAGTCTAAGGATACATTCACATAAATGCACAAAGATTATGTATCAGGGCAGTACTGATGGTTTTAAGATATGTTCACAAATCCTTTGCACTCCTCCCTCCAGAAGTGATGGACTTAGTGACTGTTTCTGAGGAACAGAACGTGGCCCAAGTGACAACGTGTGACTTGTGAGCTTAGGTTGTAAGAAGCATTGTTGCTTCTGCTTGGTTCCCTCCTGAACCAACTCCCGCTGGGGGAAACCAGCCACCATGTGGTGAGGACACCCAGTCAGCCTTGTGGAGAGGCCCACACGGGGGAGAAACTGGGGCTCGCCACCAACGGCCAACACCCACTTGCCAGCCCTGTGAGTGAGTGTTCCCTCCCGCCCCAGTCAACTCCCAGTCACTGCAGCCTCGTGAAAAATGCTGAGCCAGAAGCCACCCAGGCAAGCAGCTCCCAGCTTCCCGACTGGCAAAAACTGGGAGTGATAATAAATATTTAATATGGGGGCACCTGGGTGGCTCAGTTGGTTAAGTGACTGCCTTCGGCTCAGGTCATGATCCTGGAGTCCCGGGATCGAGTCCCGCATCGGGCTCCCTGCTCGGCAGGGAGTCTGCTTCTCCCTCTGACCCTCCTCCCTCTCATGCTCTCTGTCTCTCATTCTCTCTCTCAAATAAATAAATAAAATCTTTAAAAAAAAAAAATAATAAAATAAATAAATAAATAAATATTTAATATGGTTTTAAGCCACTGAGTTTTGGGGTAATGTGCCAGGCAGCAATAGATAACTAATATAATAGTCATCACGTCCTTGTTTGTAATAGCAAAATAAAAGTTAGAAACACCAGGGATGTCAATAATGAGACGTTAAAAAACTAAGAGAAATCCGCAGATTGGAACGGGCAGCTGTTGGGATGAGATAGGGCTCCATGTAGACCGGTGTGTTCCGTGATTGACAGCTCCCCCCATTACACATTACACATAACATGAGAACAGCGATTTGCAGAACACTTATGGTATGACCCCAATTATATTAAAAAAAAACAGAACCTGGGACGCCTGGGTGGCTCAGTCGGTTAAGCGTCTGCCTTCGGCTCAGGTCATGGTCCCAGGGTCCTGGCATCGAGTTCCACATCGGGCTCCCTGCTTGGTGGGGAGTCTGCTTCTCCCTCTCCTCCCTCCCCCTGCTCGTGCTCTCTCTCACTCACTCTCTTTCTTTCTCAAATAAATAAAATCTTAAAAAAAAATGTGTGAATGCAGGAACTTCCCCGAGGAACACGGATGAGATGGTGTAGCCCAGACTCTGGCTGTGATTCCACCTGGGAGGAGGCAAGGGAAATTGGGGGGGGGTGTGCGGGGCAGGGATGGAGGTACACTCTGATATTGACATTTTGCTTTGTGATCTCAAGCATGTATTGTTCCAACGTCTTCCATGAAAATGAGCTTGTGTATTCCCTGTGTGATGGAACAAGGAAAATCATGAAAAGAGAAAGGGAGGCAGGCAGACAGGACTTGGAAGGAAGCAGACAGACGAGAGGGAGAGGCATTTCACAGCTCACTGGGTCTGCCCTACAGGACCTGGCTCAAAAAAGCAGGGAAGCATCTCCGTGGCCTTGCACTTGCTGGGTGAGGCTGCCAGCCCTAGTGCTCAGGGCGGTCTGCTGAGGAGCAAGAGAATGGGAACTGCCTGATTTGATCCCTCCTTTCCCCTGGACCCTTGCGCTCCCCTTGTGGGGTTTGAGCTACGGAGGGGGAGAGGGGTGGGGAGGGTGTCTACACCCAAAGGGGCAGGGCGCAGACCAGGCAGAGTGGCCGAGGGACATCAGGGGAGAAGGGGGAAGGGGGGTGCGCTGGTGAGCCTGGAACAGGGAGGGGCGTGGGGCACTCTCGCTCCCCTGGGTGCTCTGTTCCGTGCCCTGCAGGGACAGCAGCTGCCCTGGAGTCCCCAGGCTTGGGAAGTCCACGAAGGTTCTGCATAAAGGCCTAGGGAAGAATCAGTCGGGGCCTTGGGCACAAACCAGAGACGGGAGGAGGGGGCACAGAGAGGCCCGAGACGGTTTGCTCCCCTCCAAGGTCGTGGCTGCAGCCAGCGAGGAAACCGAGGAAGCCGGCTTCAGCCCTGGGATCTGGCCTCTTGGTCACCGCCCTTGTCCACCCCCACCCCCCCCAGCCTGCCTAGGCCTCTGCAGGAGAAGGGGACTGGGACACCTGGGATCATCAGACAAACCCCGTATTCCTCCCCCATCTCCCTCCCTGCAGGCTGGGCCCCCCATCCCAGCAGCCTCACTGAACCCACTTCCCTGCGCCCCTGAGATGAAACAAAGAGAAAGCTGGCCTCTTTTTTACTACCCCCTCCCCTGTGTAAACGCTTCCATAGCTCCTGTTGGCCTTCAGGAGCTCACCATCAGAGCCCCATGGAGACTGTAGAGGCCCGAAACGTGACAAAGCCCACGGAAGGAGGCCACCACCTCCATCTCTGAAACTGAAAGGGAAAAGCAATTCACAAATAACACTTTACAAAGAGCTGATTTTTCTCCCCATCAGATTATTTCCAGGGCAACGACACGTTTTGCCCCTGGCCTTGCAGCACCCTAGCTTGGGCACCGGACGACCCTGCGAGTGGCACAAGACCCATTGGGGTCTCCATCACCTCTCCCCGCCTTGCCTCTTCCCAGTTCCCTGCACCAGCAACAACTACCTCCCCCCCCCCCCCCCCCCCCCCCCCCCCCGCCAGCCAGTTTCCAGTTCCTCTGAGGCTCAGCTCACCCCTGTCTCCAGGCCTTTCCGGGGAAGTTCCCAGAGCCTGGCAGGCCCGCCCGCCCTCTCTGCCTAGCTAATCTGGACACCACCTTCCCAGCCAGCCCACATTTCCACTCCTCTAGCAGCCTCACCCCATCTTCCCCTGCCCCAGCTTCCTTGCCAGTCTGTGTTAGGGGTCTCCAGGGTTTCTCACTCGCAGGACTTACTGCCCTGGAGGCTCACACTGTGGTCTGCATGTGTGCGTGCCCTCCCCTGGCCCCCCACCAATTCATATGTTGAAGCCCTAACCGTGTGGCTCTATTTGGAATAAGGAGTGATAAGGTAAAATGAGGCCATAGGGTGGGGCCCTGATCCAATAGGACTAGTGTCCTTCTAAGAAGAGACTCCGAGGCCAGAGTGTTCTCTCTCCAACATGCCCCAAGGGAAGGCCAAACGAGAACAGAGTGAGAAGGTGGCCATTTTGTGCTCCAACAAACGCATCAATATTGGAAATCAGCCATTTGTGCATAACAAAATAAATAGTACCCGATAAAAATGCACAGTTCATTCCGGCCTATGCAATTAATTAATCATTCCTTCACATTACTCAGCCTGTCAACATGTATTGAGTTCCTCCTACGTGCCAGACAGGTAACGCTCAATACGAGTTAGCTTCCTTCATGCGAAAAAGGATGTGGTGTCCACCTAACTCGGCTGCAACCCTAAAGGAAACCAATTATCCTGCCCTTTCCCTGGGTGTCTGATTGAACTCGGCGTGCCCGTCATAGCCATAGGAATATCACTGACAGGCAATACCAGCAGGATTAGATTGCAAAGTGTTTAAAGTTTAGCAAGAAAGCTTTCTGCAAATGTCAACACTCCGACTTGTTCCCTGCAAACCAGCATTCTAATCAGCGGGGCTGCCGTTTCCAGCTCATTGAGCAATGACATAAAAAAGTCCTGACACAATCAGTTCTCTAGAAGAAAAACACCAGAAGGCGGAGGGAGGGAGGAACAGTCATAACTGCCTACTACGCGCAGGGCAGTACCCGCTGCCTCCGTTACGGGCACCCCCGATTCTTACAGCAACAACCACAGATGGAGTCCCTGAGGCTCCCGGATGTCATGCAGCTCCAACCAAGGCCAGGTGGCGTCTGCCCTTCCATTTCGTGTCAGAGCAGGACTAACTGCAGAGGCTAGTCGTAGGAAAAGAGAATAGCCAGGCGCTTCTCGCCTGGATGTCCCGGGACCCCGATCTTCTCCTCTCCCTCTTCAATTCCCCTCAGAGGCCAGGTGTAGGGATGTAATGATTTTGGAAATTGTGAGCTACAAAAGGAAATCATTTTCTTTCTTTTTTCTTTCTTCTTTCTTTCTTTCTCTTTCTTTCTTCCTTCCTTCCTTCCTTCCTTCCTTCCTTCCTTCCTTCCTTCCTTTCTTCTTTCTTTCTTTCTTTCTTCCTTCCTTCCTTCCTTCCTTCCTTCCTTCCTTCCTTTCTTCTTTCTTTCTTTCTTTCTTTCTTCCTTCCTTCCTTCCTTCCTTCCTTCCTTCCTTCCTTCCTTTCTTTCTTTCTTCTTTCTTTCTTTCTTTCTTCTTTCTTTCTTTTTTAGGAGAGAGCTGTGAAGGTGTTTGCCTGTTGGGTTCCAAGCATAGCACCTGGTAGACTTGATGGGATTTCAAAATGAAGTTACTAATGGAAATGATACACTGGGGACTCTCCAACGAAATCGCTAATGGGGAGCAGTCTGTGCTCGGTGAGCAGAAGCGGCCTCCAGGTAGTCACAGCTGGGCATGGAAGGTCTTGGGGCCAGGCATGGCTGAAATGTTACAGTAGGGGTCACCTCTCGGACTTGGCTCTACAGGAAGCAGAGACAAGGAGGAGCCAAAGCAAAAGGATAAAAGCCGATGCAAAAGGCCCAGGACTTCAGTTGGCCATCAGTCTGCCTCTGGGTATAGATCCGAAGACATTTAGCCTTGGACACAGGCGGGCAGCTGGGTGGAGGGGCCTGATGTTTCCCTCCTGGGCAGCATGGGCAGCGGATAGCCCGAGCGCTGGCGAGTTCCTGGTTCTGATCTCCAACCATCCCCGAGACCCTGTGGCCCTGGGTTCTCAACGCTGCAGCTCACTAGCATCCCCAGGTGAGCTTTTAAATAAATACCCAAGTCAGAACTCACCCAGAGAGATTAAATCACAATCTTTAGGGGAGGGACCTGGGTGTCATATACTTTAAAGCTCTCCATGTGATTTTATCTTGTAGCCAAAGTTCAAAACCTCTGATACAGCCTAGGCATCCAGTAATCACAAGAAGCAACCGGAGCATTCCTTCAAATAATTTTGCCAGGTCTCTCCCCTGGGGATCTCAAATCAGTGGGCCTGGCTATGGGCCCATGACGCTGTTTTTAATGAGCTTCCTGGTGCTCATTATGATCAGATAAGCTTGGGGACCCCCAAATGTAGCAAAATGCTGTATGCTCACATTATCGTCATTATAACCACCACTTCTGACATGTTATATTTTTATTTGTGTGTATGTTACTGTTTCACATCCATCACTAGATTGTAAGCTCTGGCGGGGAGGGGACTTTGTCTTATTTGCTGTGGTGTTTTCAGTTGGAAACAAAGTGCAGGCAAATCATCATGGGGACTCCATGGATGTTTGTTGAATGAATGAATATGTTCTTCTGCACTTTGTCACTTCTACCTTGTGAACCAAGGCAAGGATAAGGTGGAAACTCTGAAAGAAAATAGAAATATATACATGTTTTCACTTTTATTTCACTTTCCTGTATAGATCTAAAGTCCTGCTGTTAGAAACATAAAGATGTATTTTATATGGAACTTGATTTTCTTCATTCCATCACCAAGTTTGGGTATTTGGAGATCTGAAGACCCCAAGAAAACCAGAAATGTTCAGGGGGGAAAAAATTTCCAAAAGTTTTCAAGAGAAAATCCCCTATCCCTACCCAATTTTTTTTTTTTTTTCTGAAAATTTCTGGCTCATCGCTGAATTTATTTACTGTGTCACTACTGTTTCCCAGTAAGTGCAACTGGGGATTCAATGAAAAATCACCCATGGGACTACCCTCAAAGATGTCCCAGTTAGTGGGAAGCTAGCCATGGAACTAGTCAGTTGCAGTCCACAGTGATAACATGTGACATCAAATCTAAGATGCCTTCTCTTGTAAGATGTGCCATTAATTTACGGTCCTCCAGGAGAAACGCTGCCGATGAAACTGGGACGGCCTGGATGGTAAGACCTATGCTAATTTCAGATGTGCACAGGTAGAGAGAGGGGGAAATGTGCATTTTTAGAAGTGGTAAAATGTGTAAGTGTTGAGAGGTACATTCAGACCCAAAGGGCGTTGGGCAGAATAAGATGGGGCGGGGGGTGTGCATGGGAAGGAGAGAGAATGCGGGGAGAGGGGGGAAGGAGGGAGAATACAGGGCAGCCTGTGTGGAGAGGTCTGGAGTGTGGCTGGGCTTAGGGCTCGCCCCTCCTGCCCGGGGCTTGGGGTTGCTGAGGGGTGAGGCGGGAGAGGGCAGCAAGGGTCAGGTCATGACCGCCACATAGGTAGGTGACCTTGGCCTCGGGTTACACATGTAGCACTCCCTGTCAACCTCAAAACTGCCCTGTGGGGCAATAAATTCTATGATTACCCCACTACTAAGCCATCTGGAGATGTGCACTCTTTATCCTACCGGCAAAGGAGAGCCATTCAAGGGTTTTGAGGGAGAAGAGTAAATACCATAATCAGATTGGTGAATGTGCCCGCCTGCTGAGGGCTTGTGGGGATTGCCTGATTAAAATGCTTTTTGAAGAGCTAATATGTTCATGCAAGTCAACATTTTAAAAGAGAGCAAAAGGAAAACTCTCCCTTCCAGCTTGGCCCTCCTCCCACCCACCCATCTCCTCCCTCAGGGCAAAGCACATGATCAGTTTCCTAGGCGCCCTTCAGAAGGATCGATTGTGCCTACAGATTGTCTTCATCCTTCACGTCTAGTTTCCTCGCTGACCCTTTCTTTATTTCTGTGTAATTTGCGGACCTTTCCTCCTCTTCCTGTCTCTCGCTGAATTTTCAGCAGAATTTATCGTCCCTTTTACTCCTTCTGATTTTAGACTTTAAGAATGAAGTTTGGATGGTTGTCTTTTTTTTCTGCGCAATCTGGCTCGGGATGCATTTCTTCCTACTGTTTCATGACCTCTTTTGTGATCTCTAATGTCAGTACTTTCTTCATGGGGACAACTACTTTGCTATGTTCTCTTAATTTTCTGGTTAGATTGTTCATCCGCTCCATGGCAACATTCCTTGGTGTGTCTTCTTCGCCTGCTGTGTGTTTCTTCTTTTTTTTTTCCCCCTGCCTTTATTTCTTGTCATTGCTTTGTATAGATTACTCATCACTGAAGTCGGTGATTTTTTTTTTCCTTCCCTTGGGCCTCCTGCAGAGCGGCCAAGGTTGTCTTCCAGGTGGGCTCAATTTTCCTGGTGACTGAGGTCAATATAAGGGCTCTTAGCTTTGAATTCTCTTCACCAACGGTGAGGCTCTTCCCAGGGCCAAGTCTCTCCTCCCCTCTTGCCACAGAGACAGATTACTTCTTACAAATACGGTTAGCCCCGATCCAGCGGAACCGACACCACCAACGTGTGCACCTGCTTCCGATGTTGCAAATGAAGCCTTTCTCCGTTGCTCCCCCAGGTGTGCCCCCGACCTTCTAGATGAATGTTTTGCAAGCTGTCCTTGAGACTCTATAGCCCGGTGCCCGCACACCACTTCCTCCTACGAGCACCTCTGTGGAAGAGCCGTTGTTCTGGGTCAACTCTTCCACCCATTTTGTGTCTTAGGTTCTACTTCTACAAAAATGGAGTCTGTGCTTTTATTTCTCAACTCCTTTTTGGATTTAGATGGTTGCCAGTAAAAGAAAGGGGCATTGCCAACTTGACACCATCTTGGAAACTGAAGTTCTCAGATGACGAAGATCACGTTGGCTGTGGCCTGTGGAGTAGACTGGAAGACAGAAAGATCGGAGGTCGGTAGACCAGGGAGGAGATGGTTCCCACATCGTGGAGCTGGTGTTGGGGAGGAAGAGAAATGGATCCAAGACAGCTTTAGGAGGTAGTGTGGATGGTTCCTACCAGCTGATGGGGCATCTGACTGCGGGCAGGGGACATGGCTTAGGCGGAGAGGGACCATTTCAGGGCTAGCTGCTGGAAGCTGCTTGTGATAGAACACAGCTTCCTCTTCCACAGCTTTCCACCCAGTTCTGGGCCGCATCTGCTGGGACTGGGCCCTCGCAGAAGGCCATAGAGAAGTCCTAATGGGCGGTGAGCAGCCCACCACTTTCCTGGAAGGTCCCCTGCAGATATCTGGACGAAACTCAGGACTGCTGGAAATGTCTGAGAGGACCCTGAGGCGGTCAGAAGCTGAGTTCCTTGTCATCCCCCAATTCCGCTCCTACTAACCAAGTCTCCCTCATGATGAGATCTGAAAATAGGGTTTGCAAAATTAAAACACCTGGGCACAAAACGCTCTGTAAAATTGTTGCTATCCCAGTATTTCCTGCCAAGTCTTGGTGGAGGTAGATGCGCCACCTACTGGAGGTCATGGAGTCCTCCGCCCGCCTTCAGAAAGGCGTTCTAGAGTATCTCAAGTGTGCAAACTGAACAGAGAGCTTTCCCTCGGGTTCCACAGACAAAAATAAAATAAAATAAAATCTGATTTTTTTTTTCTTTAATCAGAATGAGCTAAGTCTTGGACATTTCCTTTGTGTTTTCCCTTAATGTTCAATCAGGGTTGAGAACTGAGAGCTACCTGGTCCCTGGTCAGAGCTCAAAATTAGGAATTTGCTGGCCTGCTGTTCTGTTCATTCCCATCCAGGAATACAGCTGTCTGCCCGTGTCCAAGACGAAATGTCATTGCTTCTACTCCCTGGGGACCGATTGATGGCTACTGACACAATCACCCAGGTAGGGTGCCTTTTGTATCTGGTTTGGTTTTTTGTCTTTTATCTTTTTTTTTTTTTTTAATACTTTACCTTGGCTCCTCCTAGGATATGTTCCTTGACCCAGCTCACACGGTTCCAGCAGGTCTGGCCTCAGTGCTTTCTGCACACAGCTTTGATATCCTAAAACAACATTTCCAATTTAACATAAGCTGATCCCTATTAGTGATTTCTTTCGAAAGTCTCCAGCAATTCCCCAGCTAGTTATTAGGGCTCTTAAGGATTTACTTTAGCAAGAGTAATCCTGGGACGTTGACTTTCTAACCCTAAAAATCCCAGGCTGTGTTCTACGATGGGATGTTACACAATCATTTAATACGGTGCTTATATAAGACAGGGTTTTTAGGGAATTTTTTTAAAACTTAGGAGAATGTTTATCATATTGTGAAAAAAGCAGGATAGAAAATTGTATAATTCCAACTATGTTAAAGATATGTGTGTGATAGGCTGAAAAGAGTGTTTTCACCCCCGCCCTCCCCACCACCCTATACCCACCCCCAATTTCCTTTCCAAGCAATTAAAACAATATGCTTTTTTTGTCAAGTTAATGAAGGATATCTTGTCATCTAACCTTGACAGAGAAGAGGTAAATGTTCTCTTGGGCTAATAAGGTCAGCGTGTTTGCTCACAGGAAATAGAGTTACAAGTAGAGTAATAGGAAGAATATTAATTTCTTATGTGTGTCAAATATTATTTATATGGTTGTGGGACTTTTTTCCTGGAAGAAATTAGTCTTGAGGTAGTAAGATACGTTGTATTGTAAATGTGTCATTGGGTGAAGCAGCTACAGTTTGAGAGAAAGACCCCTCCACCCCCTACCCTCCATCCCTGCGCTCCAGAGAACAGGGTTCCTCCCTCATCCCCTGCACCCGTCCTGCAGAGACCTACTTGTCTTCTAGAGGCAATAGAGAACAAGCCACGGTCATTCAGAGCCCAAGGATGGAATGTGGGAGGCACAGGAGTGGATTCAAGAGTTCCTTGTTTTAGGAAGAGAGGCCATTCCCAGAAGAGGGTGAGCAGGAAGAGGTGAGCAGTCAGCGGGGCAACAGGAAGAGAGAGGGAGAAAGACATCAAGCAGGGCCGGGCATGAACAGCATCCCCCGACTGGGGACACCTGGAGGGAGTAAGTTTAATCTCCAGGCACCCCCTCCCCTGAAGACTCTAGAAAGAAGCCTCTCACAGGAATTGCAAATATATGCGCAGAGTAAGAAGATTGGAAGGAAAGAGCTAAAATGTTAACCATGGTTCCTTCCGGATATCTGGATTACAGGTATCGGACTTTGCAGCTGCATTGTTTTTCTGAAATTGTCAGTTGTTTTTTTTTAATAATAAGAGGTATGTGTTATTTTTAAAATCAGGAGGGAAAAAAATTCCATGGCCGTTTGTCCAGGGAAGTCTCAAGTCTGGAGGTTTCAGAGAGGAGGCCCAGGCAGGTTTGCAGGGGTGGGGACGCAGCGGTTATGGATATGTCAGCACGTATCCACTGATAGTGACCCCAAGAGGCCATCCAGTCCATCCCCTGGCTCTGAGAGGAAGTACCTGAACAAGACACAATATCTGAACTCCTTCCCTATGCCAGAAACCACCCCTTGCCCTCCTCACCCTTCCACCCCCAGGAGAACCCCGAAAGAGGTTCGACTTCATACCAGGTGTCCCTGTTGCCCTTGCGGTGGCTGCAGTGTTCTGCTGGAGAGAAAACAGGGCAATGATAGCTAGAAGGAAACTAGGGCACGGTCCTCCTGCAGAGTCTTTGCTCCCAGGTGGCTCTTAGAAAACTCCAGGCCCCCACGGGGAGAGAGAAGTCAAGCTGAGCCCCAGGTGAGCAGAGGCCCTCAGGGAAGAGAGAGGGAGTCTTTGTGCAGGACTGTGCAGGAGGCCTGCTGGGCTGAGAGAAGCAGCTCCCTCCCTCTCTTCCAGTTTTTCTTCCTTCCTTTTCTCTCTGATGGCAGGTGGTGCCAGGCCAGGCATTTTGGGTACAAAACAAGAGCTGAAGACTTGGCCCTTGGCTTCCAGGTGTGTACAGCCTGGCAAGGAATTAAGAGTTAATTTCTTAGCACAAGAGCTTGATTTCCAGAAGCTGTCCCTATTCCCCATTGGGGGCGGGGGGTGGAGGGACAGGAGTGAGTAAGAAACAAACATGGTCATGTGACAGCCCTTGAAGAACAAGGAAGTCACCTTTTAGGTGGGGTTGGAAGAAAACGTCTGCAGAGAGGCTCGGGTCACAGTGCATGTAGAAAGTTCCAGAATGCCAGAGATGGAGGAGGGGTGGCTATGCTTTGGGACAATACTACCAACCTCTTCCGCCCACCCCTCCTCCCTTTCTTCCCTCAATAACGGCCTGCCAAAAGATGTCCATGTCCCGATCCCTAGAATTTGGGACTATGTCACCTTACATGGCAAAGGGGTCTTTGCCAATGTGATTACAGATTTTGAGATGGGGAGATTATCTTGGATTGTCTGGATGGGTCCAATGTAAGCACAGTGTCCTTATAAAAGGAAGCAGGAGGTTCAAATAGAAAAGATGGAAGGATGGAAACAGAACCAGGGAGGAGAGAAGATTCTATGCTGCTGGTTTTGAGGATGGAGGAAGCAGCCGCAAATTAAGGTGGGCCCCAGAAGCTAGAAGAGGCAAGGAGATGGGTTCTTCCCCAGAGCCTCCAGGAGCCCCGCTGTCCCACTTTAGACTGCCAACCGCAGACAGTAAATTCAACTGGTTTTAAGCCACTACATTTGGGGTAATGTCTTATGGCAGCCATAGAAAACAAATACAGCCCCTCCTGCCCTCCCCATGGTCCTTGTGAAGCAATCGTTTGAGCTACCTCTAGAAACAAATGCTAGCATTTATTTGAGATTATACAGTGAAAAAAGGGAAAATGTATTTGTAACACATAAAATTGACCAAAAACTGATTTCTATAAGTTCTAAGTGTTTGATAAGAAAAAGACCCCAAACCAGGTTTTCAAATGAACAAAGAAAATGAACACCATGTGTTCCGGAAAAGAAGGTGGATGGCCTGGTACTAAAGAGGGGGGAAGATTCTCTCAGATGTGTTACTGAGTGAAAAAGAACAAGGTGCAGAACATCCAGGGGTATCTTGTAACCCCACTCATGTCCCACACAAAATGGAGTCTTATTTGTTCATGTTCCTTTTTCCTGAAGGAATCACAAGAAAATGTTAGCAAAGATGGACTTTGGGACAGGGAGAGAAGGGGATGGTACTTAATTTTGCAAGTTTTCCTGCTGTTTGAATTTTTAAAATTTATACTTCGATTCCCCCCCCCCGTTTTATTGAGATATAACAGTCAGATATTATATACATTTTAAGTGTACAACATGAAGATCTGATACATACATTTGTGAAGTGATTACCACAGTAAGTTTAGTTAATAGGTTTTTTTTGTTATTGTTGTTTTTGTTTTTGAGAGAGAGAGAGAGAGATGGGGACAGTGGTGGGCAGAGGGAGAGAGAGAGAGAAAATCTTAAGCAGGCTGCACGCCCAGCACAGAGTCTGACACAGGGCTCAATCTCACAACCTTGAGATCATGACCTGAGCCAAAACCAAGAGTCAGACGCTCAACCAACTGAGCCACCCAGGCGCCCCAATAGATTTTTTTTAGTGTCAACAAAGGCTAATCTGACCAGGAAGCTTAAAGACTTACTTTTGGTTATCTTCTTGGAACCTCTCCATATTAAAAGAAAGAAAGGAAGAAAAGAAGAAAGAAAGGAAAAAAGAAGGAAAGGAAGGAAGGAAAGAAGGGAGGGAGGAAGGAAAGAAAGAGAGAAAGAAAGGGAGAGAGAAAGAGAGAGAGAAAGAAAGAGATAAAGAGAGAGAGAGAGAGAAAGAAAGGGAAAAAGAAAGAAAGAGAAAGAGAAAGAAAAGAAAGGGAGGAAGAAAAGGAGGAAGAAAGGAAGTTAGTTTTAAGCAGCGTAATGAAAGGTGAGCCCCACATGGCGAAATCAGGCAGAGAGTCTCTCATGGTGCATGTGTATTATTGTCTTGCAAACATGCAACACTAGGGCGCTGCGTAAGTTTTACTACTCCGGCTTCTCCTCAGAGCCAGAGCCAAAGGCAGTATGAACACCCACAGTACCCTGTGCGGCTGACATCTGTGATGCAGGTTACGGAGACCCTACGATCTAAACACGGTCGTGGAGTCAGCCTGGCGACTAGGTCTGCGGGAAGAACAACTCTGCATGCGGGTCCCAGTTTTGCCGCTCACCCCCCATTCAGCCTCTGACAAGTCAGGGGACCTCTCTGGGCCTTTGCCTTCTCGTCTGGGAACATGAGGAAGGTGAGGTTGTTTGTTTTCAGGGTTCCTGCGAATGCAGGATAAGATAATGCTTGCGAGGTGCCCAGCACGGCGACTGGCCCAGGCAGGAGCACCACAAAACCAAGGGTTCTCCTTCCTTACCTTTCTTTCCAAGCCTATCAGGGGCTGAAGGAGGCCCTGTCCAGCAGGAGCGGGGGCAGAGCGAGCCTCTGTCTACAAAAGGACAGAGACCTCAGAGAGAAAACCAAAGTCACGAAGCCACAGGTCTGTCTCCGCATCTGTATGTCTGCCACCAGCGGGCTGTCTCTGCCAAGGCACAGAAGGTTCTTCAAGTGTGCGAGCTTTTTACAGGCATGTGGGTCCATGTAGCCTTCTCCCCGCTGCACATTTTATCGTCACTGCAGTCGCTGAACTCCTAGGTGTCGTCAACCCACATGCCTAGCCCCCGTGACCGGGGCGAGGGACGAACAAGCATGCTTTACTCCCAGAGCCCCTGCCTCGATGGGCTAGTTTTCTGAGGGATTCAAACAAGAAATGGAACGATTCAACTTTTAGCTGCTCCGGGTGGTGAGAGGGGCTAACCGTCCGGAGCCTAGGGGACTCCCAGGATCTGGAGATCCACGGCATCTTCAGAATTCTCCGCTCCACTGGCTGCCTCACGCAGAAGGTTCTCTACAGTCCCGCGCCGGGCGCTGGGCAGCCCCCTGCCTGACAGCCGCGGCAAGGCCCACACAGGGGCCCGAGCACCCCTGCTTTCCCAGGCCTTCAGAGATGCTGCCTCTTCCCCCCAGGAAGCGTCCCCCTTCTCTCTTCTCTCTCATCCGTTCGTTCATCCGTTCAGTGCACACCGTTCTGGGGAGATCTTTAAGCACCAGGCACCGTCCCAGGCTCTGGTCAGGCAGAGCGACGACGAGACAGACCCTGCCCTCAGCGCAAGGCCACTCTGGTGGCCACGGGAGCAGAGAGGAGGTTGTGAAGAACACAGCATGGGGCCTTGGCTAAAATAGAAACCGTCAGTCACCCCTTACTTCCTGAGCGCCTACCATGAACGGGCAGATGAAAGTGTAGAAGAAAGAGGTAGATGGATTCCAGGGCCATTTATAGTCAGGGCTTGGTTACATCTGGGGGACAGAGCCGGGGGAAGGTCAAGGCTGACCAGGTTTCCAGCTCAGTGGTGATGGTGGGAACACGGAGGGAAGCAGTTTTTGGAGCGTGTGGTTTGGAGGGTGGGGGTGAGAATGAGTTAGGGGTTAGATATGCGGGGTTTCAGGCCCCAGCGGCACCTCTGAGGGTGAGGGGCCAGTAGGCAGTTGGACCTGTGGCGTCATGGTGCAGGAGCGACCCCTGGACGGGCAGTGTGGACGCAGGAGGCAACACATGGGTGGGCGGGGGAGGGGCAGAGGGTGACAGCTCAGGAGAGAGAAGAACAAAGATAGCCCTGTGAGGACCCTATGCATTAAGGATGGGAAAAGAGGAGGAGCCCCAAAGTCTAGGAGGAGTGGTCCCAGAGGGCAAGGGCACACGGAGAAACAATGTCATGGTGGCCCATGTCCATACCCCACTTTTTAAAGATTTTATTTATTTACTTGAGAGAGAAAGCACGCACGTGAGCAGGGGGAGAAGTAGAGGGAGAGGGACAATCAGACTCTGCGCTGAGCGCAGAGCTGGACTTGGGGCTCGATCCCAGGACTCTGAGATCATGGCCTGAGCTGAAGTCAGATGCTTAACTGGCTGAGCCACTCAGGTGCCCCCAGCCTTCCTCTTGTGTCATTCTTTCCTGGGGTTTGAGTGAGCAGGGCCAGTCCTTAGGCAGTGTGTCTCCCAGCCCCCACCGGGCTTGGTTTAGGGAGGGCCATATAAGCTCTCAAGGCCAATGGGAAGCAAGGAGACATGGATGTCAGTGAGGAGAGGAAAGGGCAGCTATTCTTAGAAAGAGGAATTCTTCTACCAGAAGAGAGAACCCCCCCCATTCCCACCCTTTGGAAAGAGTAGTTAGGATGTGAAGTCAGGGACCAGCGTAGCCATTCATAATTGTGAGGGGAAAGCTTGGGGTGGCCGGAGATTGTCTAGATAGCAGGACAGAGAGCCACCAGTTCTTAGATGACATTGTTTGAGCCACTAGATCAAGCTTCACCTGAAGCCAGGCCCCCTCTAGGCTTTTCAGTTATGCAAGTCACTAACTTCTCTTTACTGTTTAAACCCCTCTGACCAAAGGCTTTGTTTGTTTTGCTGCTCGCAATACAGAGTCCTGATTAATGCACAAGCTGAAGAGGAGGTCTCAGGTCAGTGGGTGGAACATGGGATGGGAGGGAAGGTGTCAGGATTTCAGAAACTTTGACGCTTCTGTGTCCCTGAATCATTGTCACCTACAAAGTCACACTTGCAATCTCTTTAGCGGTTTCTGTTGTTTTGTTTTCTCTCTTGCTGTATTACTTCCTTGACTACAATTAACATTCTAAAGTTGCTTACTCACGAAAAACAAGATGCTGCTGGAAAATAGGTTAGACTCCCTTTCTCCTTATGTTGCCACTCAGATGCTGAGGTGCCGTCCTCATAAGCCAGGGTCAATGGCATGTAACGGCAGCTCCTCGAGTCTCTCCCCACTCAGATCCACCTTCCACGCTGTGGCCCAGTGGGCTCTTGAAAATACACATTCCTGCTTATAAAACACCAGTACTTCCCATGGTGTGCAGGAAGAAATCGCAAACCCCTTGGCATGGTGCCTGTGATCACATACGTGTTCTAGATCGTGGGTCACTTTCCTATATCTGATACTGTCCCACGAGCCCGGTACCGCACCAATGGTTTGTCACTGAATGATCTGAATGTGCCACGCTCCTCCACGCCCCTGAGCCTGTGTCCCACTTTCTGCTCTGTTTGGAGAGGTCATTAATAACAACAGCTAATGTTCATCGGGCACTTTCCTTGTACCAGGCACTGTACGAAATGCTATACGTGGATTTTCTCATTTAATCCTTACAAATTCCCCATGAAGAATATCATTCCCCCCTCCTCCCACAGTGTCACCCCCGGTCTGGGCCCCAGGTTTGAGGAAAGATGCTAGAAAAGCAGATATGGATTCTGGCTTGAGGTCAACACTGGAGTCAGACAAAAATATGAAAGTTCGGAGGCCAGGAGTTTGAACATGAACTGGGGAGATCCAGGTGAGGAATGGGGGTCGGGTGGTCGTGAGGGTGGGAAACCCCACCTCATCTGACACTGAGGCTCCTCCCCACTCAAGCAAGGGTCTCAGGGGCCTTATGGAATACGGGCCCTTCAGGCTAGCTGCTCCAGTCTCCAGTATGCTCTGGATGCCCCAGGTAAGGCAGTGCCCGATTTCCTAGACCCCGAAGATTGGAAGCTCCATGATGTCCCGGCCAAGCATTTGTGGGATGAGGGATTATTTACATCTCTGCCAGAGTTGGGAACTTGTGGGACAGGTAGGCTGACCACTCCCCTCTAAGATCCCCCAGAGCACCCTCCCCACCCCCAAGCCTGACCCTTTTCTGAAGATTGGGAAAAACACCCAATTCTCTACTCCAGCTGCTTCCACCTCACCCCCTCCAAGCCCTCCCCTCTCAGACAATGCAGCATAATTGCCCGGAAAACGTGTTTTCACAAAACAAAAGCCAGGAAGGGGAGGGATGTCTTCTGGCTGCTTGGCAACAGCAGACTAGGGCTGGCTCACCCAGCAACACAGAAGCCTCTGGGAACAGAACTCATAGACACTGGGCTCCTTCCCCTGCTGGGAGAACATCTGCAGCAGGAGGAGCAAAACACATGTGAACCCCGCCACCCCCACCTCTGTCTGTGATGACACAGTCATCTGATGAATGACCGTCTCCAGTCTTCACCCCTGGAGCGTAAGCTGCACAAAGGCAGGGTCTTATGCCTGCTTTCTTCACTTTGGCCCTCGCACAGGGCCTAGCATACAGTAGGGCTCAGTAAGTATTTGTGGAAGGGAGGGAGAGAGGGAAGGGAGGGAGGAGGGAGGAAGGAAGGAGGAGGGGGAGAGGGAGGGAGGGAGGAAGAGGGGAGGGAGGGAGAGAGGGAGGAAGGGGAGAGAGCGGAAGGAAGGGGGAAGAGAAGGAGGAGGGGGAAGAGAGGGAAAGAGGGAGAGGGGGAGGGGGGGGGAGGGAGGGAGGGGGGGGGGAGGGAGAGAGGGAGAAAGGGGAGAGAGCGGAAGGAAGGGGGAAGAGAAGGAGGAGGGGGAAGAGAGGGAAAGAGGGAGAGAGGGAGGAAGGGGGAGGGAGGGAAGGAGGGAGGAGGGAGAGAGGGAGGAAGGAGAAGGGAGGGAGGGAGAAAGGGGGAGGGAGGGAGAGAGGGAGGGGGAGGGAGGGAGAGAGGGAGGAAAGGGGAGGGAGGGAGATAGGCAGGCCTAAGAGAGATCCTGGGCCCGCTGAGAGTAGAGGCTGTGATTTCCCCGTTATCCCCGCCCCTTTTCCCAGAGCCCCGCCCACCAGCCTCTGGGTTCTCTGTCCCGCATGGTGAACAGGTGGGAACTGGGAACACCTTGGTAAACTGCCCTCTCGGCTCACCTAGTAAGAAGCTGCGTGGCTTAGGCGGAAGCACAGAGACTTCAGAGTCTGGCAGGCCTGGGTAGGAATTCCAGCCTAGTGACCTTGGGCAAGTTACTTATCCCCAGCGGCAGACTGGAGTGCTCATTGTACCACGCGAGCTGCTAGTAAGTAAACGTGCCTGGCAAATGGGAGATGCTCAAGAAATGGTGCTGTTACTGTTTACGTCGCATTGTGAACTTCACTCATTCAACACACACGAATGAGCATCCCCAGGCCCTCCCCTCCCAGAGCTTCTTCTCAGAAAGTTCCACAGTCCCTTATTTTCTCCTGAGCCAACACACAGCACCTCCTGTGCTCGGGACCAGGCATCTGGGGACGAAGAAGATAGAATCCTGTACAGTGAGGGGGACACATCTCTCCCCAAGACCTTCTGGCCCCCTGGTTTTTCCTTCTCATCTCCTTCTCTAATCGCCTTGGGCTCCAATGCCTCCTGGGCTCAGGGCTGATCTCTCTGGAAGGGGGCTCCTCCCAGGCTGCCTGAGCCTGGGAGCTCCTGCTGTCCTTCCCATCTCCTCCGGACAGTGGACGCTCACCACTTGTGCAGACCCAAAAGGAGGGGAGAGGTCTACCTCTTCCCCTGGACCCTCTCCCCTACGGTGGAAATTCCAGCTCTTTGCTGCTGGCTCTTCCATGACTCCTCTTTTGTATTTCAGCTTCTCCCAGCTGAAACAAGACTGGTAGGAGGAAGGGAAATGCAGCCTCACTGAGGAGGCCTCCTTTCTGGAAGGGCTTTCCAGGCCCAGAGAGGGGAGAAAGAAATTTGGTACCACTCAGGTGTTGCTGATGCTGGGCCTCACCCCTCCTTCCCCGCACCCCATCCCCCCGACCCCTCTCTTGGGAATATTTGAATCTCAAAAAAGGGACATGGGGAGGGACACCCAGGTGACTCAGTTGGTTAAGTGTCTGCCTTCAGCTCAGGTCATGATCCCAGGGTCCTGGGATCGAACCCCGCATCGGGCTCCCTAGTCCGCGGGGAGCCTGCTTCTCCCTCTGCCTGCCGCTCCCCTGCTGTGCTCTCTCTCTCTCTCTGACAAATAAATAAACAGAATCTTAAAAAAAAAAAAAGGACATGGGGATCTGACAGAAGACTTACGTACAGACTATATAAAGAGCTCCTATGAATCAATAAGGCAAAAACAAAACAAAACAACAACAAAAAAACCCAAACCAGTAACTATATAAGCAAAAGACTTAGAACAGCCGTTTCACAAAGGAGGGTGTCCAAATGGCCAATAAGCATGAAAAGATGCTCGACCTCATTAGCCATCAAGGAAACTGAAATGACGACTATACGCCACAGTGGAAATTAAAAAGACAGGCAACATCAAGTTTTGGTGAGGATGTGGAGTAACGGGAGCCCTCCTACCCTGCTGGGGCAAGAGTAAGGTGGTATAGCCCCTTTGGAAAACAGTTCAGGAGTGTCACTAAAGATGAACATCTCATACCTACCCCCGAAATCCTGAGCCTGGGTGTATACCTAACAGAAATTTGTTCATAAAACACGAAAGTCATGGACACTAATGTCCACCGTAGAGTTATTTGTAATAGTCACAAACTGGAAACTACCCAAACTACTCCGGGCAGTGAATGAGTAAGCGAAGTATGGTAATGTAGACACGGGGAATGTGAGCAGCAGGGAGAACGAACCAACGACTGGCACCTGCAACACCACGAATCTCACACACGTAACAGTGCGTGCAAGAAGCCAGCCACGTAAGAGCACATGTGATTCCATGGGATTCCATTAATTTCAAGTTCAAGAACAAGCAAACCTGAAATCTATCTCCGGTGTTGGAAGCCGGGACAGTGGTGGCCTTTGGGAAGGAGAGAGGCACAAAGGGACTCCGGCAGGGCCGGACAACAGATTACAGGCTGCGTTCACTTCGCAAGGATTTGAGTTGTACATCATGTCACATTCTGCACCTTTCTGCATGCATGTGTTCCTTCAACAGAAGAGAAGGTTACCGGACAAAGAGGCAGGTGGAGGAAAGAAGGATGCAAAGACAACATTCGGGCCAAAGGCTAGGCAGCAGACTCAGATGGAGGTGAGCAGTGTTAGCAGCAGATCATGGGTTAGGGAGGCCCCTGGAATCCACAGCAATGGGGGAGGGGGCAGAGGGAGAGGTCACCGTGCAGCTGAAGGGCAGGCTCACGGCAGCCTCAGCTGACCTCTCAGGGAAGTCCTGGAGCTAGGGCAGCCCCTCAGAGTTGTCTTGACTGGGGCTGCAACGGCCTGACCCTTACACGCCGGTGGCCTTGGGCTGCGGGGGAAGGGGTGGGAGCTGGGGAGCCGCTCCCCTCTCCTGCCAAGGCAGCCCTGCAGCAGCTGACCGCTGAAGGCCACCTGCCACAGCCCTCCCAGCAGGTCTGGGAAGGGGCATGGGGGCGGCCACCACAGGCTGCCTGCCACCTGAGTGAAAACAGTGTTATGGCCTAGAAAGGTTTTCCTGAGGCCCCTCAGCCCAGCACTCCTGGTGAAATTCTCCCAGAGGCACTCAACACTCACAGACCTGCCTGGCATTTCAGCCTGCGGCCAGCCTCCCACACAGACCGAGAGACCAGGAGGTGCCCTCCACATCTCAGCAAAATCCTCTCCTCAGCCTGGACGCCCTCCCCTCGGCCTCACTGGGTGAAATCCAGCTAGCCTTTATGACTCAGGAGCTACCTCTTCCAGGAAGCTCTCCCCAATCCTGTACTTTTCCTAGGAAGAGTGGCCCTTACTCTTCTGAGCCCCCTTCAAGCACCGTAGCACCCCGCCTTTTATAAATCTCTCATTGCACTATTTGTTTATCTGCCCGTGTCTGCTACTGGTAGGAGCCATTTTGATGGGGAGATGCCTTATTGATCCACTGTACAAATGGATGGCTACCATTTTTTGCGTTCCCCTGGGGAGCCTGGCACCGTGCTGTTCATTTGTGCCTACATTTACATAATTCTAACAACCCTGTGAGGTGAGAATGGCTACCTTTTAAAATGGGGGGAGCCCTTGCCCACCATCACCACCACCACTAAATCACCACCACCACCATCACACCATCACTAAATACCAGAAAAAGTACCCAGATGGGAGTCAGTGTGAAGCCTTGGAGTCTTCTGGAAATGGTGTTTAGGGAGGGAAGGGAAGGGAAGGAAAGGGGAGGGGAGGGGAGGGAAGGGGACAGGAAAGAGGAGGACAGGAAGGAAGGAGGGAGGGCTCCTCTGTTCAGTCCCCATTGGCAGCCTCTTCCACACAGGCAAAGGGACCTGCTGGGTGGGAGGGGCAGCTCTCTCCCTCCACCAGCCCTGCCCATCACTCTGTTCCCAGAAGCCCCTCATCCCGGCCTGGGGAAAAGGCAGTTGTGCAATCAAAGCCTGTCTATAGGGGAAGGGCCCCGGGCCAGGGCTGGAGCAGGAGCAGGGTGAGCTCACGGTTTTAACCCTGATGTTTGCCTTCTTTATTCCACCCCCAGTGCTCCCTTTGAAGAACTGCCTCGGGGTTCATGTTGCAGCATCAAATGGGGATGGAAGATGCAGCTCGGGTTAGCAGCGGGAGCCTGTAGAACTTGAGTCCCTGGGGACGCCTGGCATACAGAATCCTGCACTGAGCCCGGGGCACAGCGGACTGCACACGTAGTCACAGAGATGTGCCCGAGAGCACAGACAAGCTCACTCCCGCAGTCCCTTGCGTGCATGGCCCCAGCGCGCATCCGGAGAGCAGGCTCACGTGCACCTGTTGGCAGGCAAGTGGACAGACACACACAAACAGGAACACCCCAGAGACACACCCAGAGGGTTCTGGCAAAGAACATAATTTAGTCCTCAGCTTCTTGCCACCGGGAGTCTATTGGTTCCATCTCTGAATGTTGCACCCGACTGTCCCTCTTCCCCACCTACCACAGCCCTAGTTCCCTTGAGCCCCTGCCTGGGCCACTGGACAGCAGCAGCGGTGTCCCGGCTGGATCCCCACCCCCTTCTATTGTGGCCCACTCTGGTTCATTCGACACACAAGAGCAGGGGGTGTCTGGGCATCGGGCGGATCTGATCACATCACTGCGTTAAAACCCATCCAAGGCCTCCCCTTTCCCACCAGACGTAGTTCAAATCATCTGGCATCCCACATAAGGCCCTTTGCGATCTGCCTTCCGCCCCTGGCATGAGCTGGCGCCCCAGCTGAGGGACTCCCGCGCCCCGCGCCCCGCGCACAATGCCCTCCTCCCCGCTCCCCTCGGTTCCGTTGCTGAACCACCACTCGGCCACCCTCCCAGGCCCAGGTCAGCCACATCTGTCCACCTCACCCTGACATTCAAGGCACCGCCACCGTCCTGCCCCACTGCTTTCACAGGCCTTTTCCTTGGCCTCACCAGCGTCACTGTCATCTGTGCGCGCCTGGGCTTCTCCCGCGCAACTCCAAGCGCGGCCGGTACCCTGCCCCAAATGTCCTGGGTGCTCGGCGAGTTTCTGGGTGTGAGCGAGTGAGTGAATTGGCCTGTGAGCGGGTCCGATCACCCTAGCTGGGTGATCACCCTGGCGAGGTGATCTCGGGCATGCGCGGTGACTTCTCTGAGCTCCGCCCCCAGGCCGGTGAAAAGAGTGTACTGAGGGCTCCTGGCCGTTGACTGTGCGGCTCTCGGGCTGTAGGGAGAGAAGCAGGCTGAGTGGCTAATGCGGGGTGGGCGCTCCATAAATAATAGACGAGCTTGCTGTGGGCAGTTTCTATTTTTATTTCCACCGAGGCCTTCCCACTACTGTTTTCTGATCCTCGTCCCCCTCACTGCCCCCTCAGTTGAATGCTGGCCTCCCAGAACTGACTCCCTTGATGGTTCGCCGCGGGATGGATCCACGACGTGGCTTCTTAAGGCTTGTGTGCAGTCTGAGACTTCGGAGCCCAGTGCGGCTCCTCCTCCCCCCGGCCAGCCTCCCCTGAGACTGGAAGCCGAGAGCTGCCCGGAGTCCCCATCCTCCTCCCGTCTCCCCAAGCTGAACAGCTGCTCTGTTCCGAGTCCTGTGAACTGAGCCGAGCTGGGACCCAGGGGGACGGGAACAGCTGGGCCTTTTTGCTCCAAAAGGCTCAAAAGCTGCGGCGCCCCCCAGGACGCTGCACATGTGGCTGGGGTTCCCATAGCAACCTGCGTGGGGACCCGCTGCGGCCACTTCACTCCATCTCCTCCCGGACTTGCGCAAGACGTCAGGGAGAGCGCCGGAGGGATGGGGCTGCCCCGCACTTTCACAGGCACACACCTCCCCGTCTGGTGGGGACCGGGCTATTACTGTCCTCATTTTACTGGCGAGGAAATCGAGGCCCAAAGGCGTTGGCTTCCAGCCCCAGGCTCCCCAGCTGCAACCAAGAGCACCGGGCTGCAGCCATATCGGCTTGTACTGGGGCAGCCAACCGCGGTCAGCCCCAGGCCGGATCTCCGGCTGCAAGCAACCCAAACCAAGCCCCAGGGTGGTAAACAAGAAGGGATGTACAGAAGGATGGTGGAGCAGCACCAGGAAGAAAGGACAAGTGAGACACATGACTGGAAAGGATAGGGACAGGGCCGCTTTGAGGGCCTGGGAGCAGGAAGGAATGGACAATCATTTCATCAGAATGAACAGACTTTGGTTTTGAAACCTTCCTGTCACTCCATTTGGGACTCAGGTTCAGGAGGGCCTGGGGCCAGAGGCATCTGTTGGCTGGGGGAGGGCAGAGCTGTGAGTGACGGTTCTACCAAGCCCGCAGCTAATGGGGGAGGGAGTGGTCTCCAAATAAAACTTGGGATGTTGTATTTGGAAGAAAGGGGAATGAATGCTAGGCAGGCCAAACCCAAGCTCACCTGAGCACCATGCTGCGATGGGCACCCAGGGTGGGAGATGTTCTATGGGGAATGAGGAGGGAAATGTAGATGCATAGAGGGGGGTGCTTCCTAGCAAAGAGAGAGCCAGCAGTGGTGGGGAGACGGACACCTAGAAGAAGGAAGGGGTAAGGTGGTCTCATGTCCATTTTCATAGGAATAAAATGCACCCATGTCCACACTGTTAACTGACCTTCCTTCTGCACCCCAACACACACACACACACACACACACACACACACACACACACACACATTCTTTTTCTCTTTAGCTTTTTACCCAATACTTAATTCCCAGGATCACGGAGAATTACTTAGCATTAGCCTTGGTTGATAGAAAGAGCCCTGGTCACCTTCTAACATTCTCTATGATTTCCTTATTACGTTCACTGTTTATTGCCTGCCTCTCCTGTCCCTTCTAGAATGTAAGATCCAGGAGGGCAGCGATTCTCCTGTTTGTTCACTGCTGTATGCCTCATGCCTAAGAGAGTGCCTGGCACATAGTAGGTGCTCAGTAAACATTTGCTGAATGAGTGAGGAAGTACCAAGCACTCCGATAGGCATTTGGGATACAATAGTGAACTAAAAGAAGGATCCTGATCTCATGGAGCTATAGTCTAGTGAGATACAAACCACCGCAAAAATACATAGCAGAAGAACAAAATGAAAATAATGTAAATTATATATAATTCAAAGGAAACAAGTGTTTTTTAAAAAAGAACTAAGATGATGGGAAATTACTTAAGATATGTCAGCCACAGGACAGAAATCCTCTCTTAAGCAACAGAGATTTAAACAGAGATCTAAAAGGTAGGAAGGGGCTGACCATGAAAAGTGTGAAGGCAAATTCTTCTAAGAAGAGGAAAGAGCATGTGCAAAGGCCCTGAGGCTGGAAAGAGCTCAGTATGTTGGGGGAACTGGAATGACAAGACCAGTGTGGCTAGAGCTCAGTAGCCAAGGGCCAGAGGATACAGGTTGAGAATGGAGAGTGTGCCAGGCCCCACCCCACCCCCACCGGCCTGCCAGGTCTTGTAAGCCATGGGGTGGAGCCTGGGTTGCATTCTGGGTAAAGTAGGAAGCTGTTAAAGGGTTTTAAACATTAATGCTTGACCCCGTTTATGATTCAAGCTGATCACTCTGCTCTGGCTGCCGGGTAGAGAACGCACTAAATCAGGGCGCAGTGGACCCGTCAGTAGGCAATTGTGGCAGTCCAGACGGAGCATGGGTGGCCAAAGTCAGGGGACAAGGGGACACCTTCAGGCCACCTCTCAGTTAAATCAGGTGCTACAGTCAGGTTGGATGATATCACCTTCTGGGGGCCATAAAGGTACCCCCCCACACCCCTAGTCTACTCCCAGTCCGTGGGTGATGGATGGACCTACTGATGATCTGGCTGGGCCCCGTGCTTAAGTGACGGGTGACAGATGGGGTTGGAACAGAATGCTCTGAGCCATGTGGCCAATGCACTGCTCTGAGGAGGACTTTGGAGCCAGGAGTTAATTTAAAGAAAGGAGTGGGGGAGCTCAATATCGCTCCTCCACTGCTCAATTAGTGGAGAGGGCTGTAGGGAGCTGGAGTTTTAAAGATCCCCTTAATCATCTTCTGTCGGCCTGGCAGTGTGCAGGAGTGTGACAGGGATAATTGCACCTACCCATTAACAAATGCAATTAAGGCTCTGGGGCCTCCAGCACCCCCTTCTCCAATTAAACAGCAGAGATGAGGGGCCCATGGGGGTGGCCTTTGAGATGAATCACTTGAAGCTGAAAATTTGGAGGCCCGAAGTCTGGACAGAGAGGCGGTTAGAGTCGATAAAATCATGATGGGAAAAGAGAGACTCTTATCCACTCCCAGCCTGCTCCAGCTTGAGGTCCTCTGGGCAGTGGGAGAGCTATTCTTCAGGACAAATTAGAAATTCTGCTTTACACATGGGAGAGCCAATATTTGGGATCCACCGACCAGCGCCTCCAGCCAGCCGCTTCCTCTCACAGAGTGCCTCGATGCAGGTGAACTCCTAGGTAATTCGTGTGGTGAGAAACGAGGCTGTCTGGTGTGCGGGCAGGGAGGGTATGGGGAGGGCGTGTTCCCATCCTGTGAAGGGGAGGGGTGGCAGGGAGGGAACTTCCTTCCTTGGGCGGCTCCAGTAGGCCAGGCCTATGCTCGCTCCTTCCCTACGGACCATATCCTTTCTTTTAATCCAAATCCCAACAGCTTCAGAGGAGGGACACAATCTCTGTTATAGAAGAAGGAATAGAAGCTTGGGGAATTTAAATGCTTTGTGGAGGGTCCCAGGACTGGTGGTGGTAGAGCCGGGATTCGATCGCTGGCCTATCTGATGCCCAGGTCTTCCCTCACTCCGCTAGGCAGAGTGGCCTCTTCAAGATCATCACTGCCAAGATCTTGCCCCTGTGCCCCATGGGTAGGGGGTGGTGAGCTCAGGGGAACATTTCAAATGTTATTCCCAACTCTCTCCCCTCCGTCCTCCCCCCTGCCCCTGGCTGCATCTCGAAACTTCAGAAAGGAGCCTCTGTGGTTTCTGACATGGCCAGAGGTAGGAATTGACAGGCTGGTGATTCCTGAGGCGCCGAGCACCATGCTCAACTCCGGCTGAGAATAGAAATCCCTCTCTCTTCCCTGCCTCTCCCTGGTCTCTTTATGTGTCTCACCCATTACAAATGCTAGGAGTCATTATGCACATGCTGATTAGCACTTTCACTTAGCATCCCCACCGAAGCTCCGGGTGCCGAAGTGCATAACTGGGGAGCTGTACAATTTGTTTGCGAAGAGAAGACCCGGCTCCACCCGCTCATCCCAGAGCGCACAGGTCCCCGTGCAGAGGCCCTGACACGGACCAGGCGACCCAGCCACAGCCTGCGGCCGGCCCGGGGACACAGCCACCCCAGGCGAGAGCTGAAACGAACTCTGCATCCCCCCAAGGGAGCCCAGGGGCTGAGTAATGTTTCCCCAAGTCCCCTATCTTATTGCACTGTGAACTCTGCTTTAGGTTTACGGTTTGGTTCTGTTTTTTTTTTTTTTCCCTCTGTGGCTTCACTGAGGAGTGGGCTCTAGAGAGCAACAAACGTTGGGGGTTAAAATTGTATTAACAGGGGAACCCCCTGCCAGTCACTGCTTCCTTTGAGGCCCTCCTAAACTAACACCAGAATACCTGCTGTTTCCTGTGGCCTAGATTCTTCTCTCCCATGTCTGCCTATCCACTCCCAACTCCATAAAAGGCCCCGTGAGATGGGGAGACGAGGGAGCAAGGGGTGACCGGCGGTCGCATGGCCCAATGAGAAACCTGACGCCTGCCCTCACCAGCACCCAGGGCCTACTTTGCCGCCCGACTCGTGCGCCCTCAAGCCCCAGGACATTGCTGGGAGTTTAGAATGGCAGTCGAGTTCTCTCTCCTTGCCTCCCCAAACATTTACCAAACGTCTGCTGTGAGTCTGGCCCAGGTACAGGGGCTGGGGACCAAGTGATAAATAAGCCCGGTCCCTGTCTGTAGGAGAGACACTCAGGTAAGGAGCACATAATAACAAACATGACATGAGGAGTTTCTCAGGAGAAGCAGGGGCGAAGTCTTCCCTCTGGGAGCACGGAGGAGGGGATAATTGATTCTGCTTGGGGAAGCAGGAATTTGCCTTCAGGGGCACGGCTGGCTGGGCTAGGGGAGTTGCAAGGCAAGAAAGGCTCAAGAAACACGGCAGGGCTGGTGCCACCTGGCCCCCGCTGCCTCCACAGCCCCTGACCCATCAGAGACCCACAGAGCCAGCCCCAAAGTGGAGGAAAGGCACAGGCCTCCCAGATGGCAGCCCCAGAGCTGGGCGGGAGCACCAAAGGGCTCAGGGGCACGCCCCCTCTTCCTGCTCTAGATCAGTTGGGAGTGGAGGCAGGGAGGCTGCAGACACCGGCTCGGGGCCAGACTCCAGATTCAGGGAGAGCCCTCGGCCCACACACCTGGTGTGTCCACCTGCCTAGGAAATAGTCTGGCCAAGATTTCTCTACGCCGGAGTGAACACACACAGGCGCATTCGCCCCTCTGCCCCCCACCCCCAGGGCTGCGGGCCTGGCTCCCCGGATCCCCTTACCGCGTCCTGCCTCCACTTCCGTGAGCAGGTTCCCCTTCACACCAAGCTGAGCATCACCAGTCGCCCGATGCCAAACAGATGGCGGGAAGAGCGCTCGCTCTGAGGGGGATGGGCCTCAAGGTCACCCATGACACGTGAGGGCTGGCCTGCAAGGCAGTGGAAAATTAGTGAATGGCTTCCCCTTCATCCCAGTGCTCAGTCGGGGCCCTTTCCTGCCCAGCCGCTCATGCTCAGCTGCCGCGAGGTTCAGTTTGGGGCTGGGCAGCGGGATCCACCAGGTTACTCTCCCCACACCCACCTGCACCTTTTCCTTCTCTGCCCTGGCTTTTCACTTCCTGAACTGGACATCTTCTTCCCTCTTCCTTCCCCTCTGCTGGGTCTTCTCTTCCCTTTGCCCCCGCGGGGGTGGGGGGAGGACAGAGGATGGGAGGCGCATGGAGGGCGTGGGTGCGGGGAGACACTACGGTGGCGCCCCGACATTCAGAAGCTGGCCTGATCTGCAGAGCCAAGCCAGGTTAAGCTCCTATTAGATAAAAATGATTCCACAGAATGTCAACTTCAGACAAGTTTACTCTGAGACCAAGATGTAATGGGACAAAGCAAGGCCACCTCATAATTTTGTTAAAGCTCAGACAAAACAAGATCACTCCGCCACCCACCAAGTCCCAGACACCCCCTCTCTTGGCCAGGATGTATGACTGCTACCTCTTTACCCATTTCAACTGTGTCTTTATTCTAGTCTCCCCTCCTGCTAGAGGATATGTATCGAGCTACTCCTAGCATTGCCCCCACTTTCTGAAGTCATCCAATCTACAGCAACCCCCACTTCCGGAGACCCCACTCCCAAGTCACCCCGCAAAGCCCAGGTGCGTTCGCTTGTTTAACTACAGATGTGTTCCTGGTGCTCTTTGGCTGGAGACAGTTGACAGAATTGGAGGTTCCACTAAGACTGGGCTGATACCCTCACCATCCTTGGACCAGGACCCTCGCTCAACTCGGTAACTGAGCACACATCTTTTAGGGGGTGGGCACTAAGTCCTGGTTTGTTTTTTTTTTTAAGCTCCCTAGGTGATTAGAATGTGCATCCTGGGTTTTGAGGGACGGGGTGACAAGTCACTTCAGGAGGTCACAGAGGGGTCCGAAGGGCAATGCCTGTAAAACACTGAGCTCTGTCCCTGCCCATGGTACTCAGTTACTGTGAACTGTCATTTCTTTGCTGCAGTGCTTCTTCATTTTTCTGTCCCTCTCAGTAAATGTCTGTTGGATGAGCATCAGTGCTGCTGACGGGAGGATGTGAATCACATCAGATGTAATACATCTCAAATCATGATGCCATCTTTCTCCCCAAACCATCTTTCCCTTTGCCTTAGTGCTCTCCCAGTCACTAAGGGTGGAGTCCGGAGTTCGAGGCTCAGACTCATCCCAATGCCTTGTCCCCTCTCTCCACACAGGATCTCTTGGCACCCCTTCCTTTCCGATCTCACTGGCACCCCCACTTCAGACCCCAAAGACCCCACGGTGGCTTGGGCTCTCAGGCTTCCCTCTGGTCTTCTTCTCTATGCAGTTCATAATGTCCAAGGCAGCTCTTTCTGGAGCTTGGCTTGACCGTGACACCCTCAGCTCAGACAGCCTCCGTGGATCCTCATTCTCTCCTAACGAAATTATCTCTACATTCAAGGCCTTCCATAAGCCAGCCCGGCCTCACACATGGATCACACTCAAGTGTTCTCATTAGCCCCACGGACATTCTTCGTGCCTTCAGGTCACTGTACTTTGCTTATGCTGATCCTACTGCCTAGAACACCCTTCCCACCATTACAGCTATATAAATCCTACTTATTCAAATTCCAGCTCAAATGCTACTTCCTCCCGTCCCTGCTCACCCCAGCCAAAAGGGACTCCTACCCCTTTATAATCTCTTAAAACCATCTTCTTTTTTTGATGCACTTGTGACCCTTTATCAAACACTGATCTGAATTGTGATTATTTTTATTCACCCTCTGTCTATTTGTCATGGGAGGCACTTCAGGCCAGAGGGTAAGAACCCAGACTCTGCCATCATGAAACCCTGGAATTACCATTCTACTTCCTCCTACCGCTAGTTCAGTGACCTTGGACAAGTTTCCTAACTCCTGTGAGCCTCAGTTTCCTCACATGCATAATGGGGGGAACCTCATAGGGTTATGGTAGGGATTAAATGAGATAGTCACACACTTGGAATGCCTCACACGGAACCTGGCAGAAACCATCATTATTATAATTATAATAACAATGTTAGAATTACTAGGACGAAATCCAGAGCAGGGTGTCTCATCTCCCATAGGCACACAGGTTACCCAGGGATCTTGTTAAAATCCAACTCTGATTCAGGAGGTCTGGGTGGGACCTGAGCTTCTGCATTTCTAACGAGCTCTCAGGTGGTGCTGATGCTGCTGGTCCAAGGAGCACCCCTGGGGTAGCAAAGTCCTAGAGGGCGGGGCTTGCACCTTGTAGAGCAGCGTCTCTCTCACAGAATCTAGCATGGTTTTCTGCACAGACCAGGGGCATCATCATTTTTTAAAAATGAATGCATCCTCATGGCGGTGTAGGAATGATACTGCACAAAGCCTTCCTTACTCAGAAGATCACGTACACATCCACCCCACACCAGCTAATCTAACCTTGGGTAGGACTGAGATTTCCCAGGGGTCCACCTGCTGTGTTTCAGAAATCAGTGCTCTGAGACAGAACCGGCTGTGCCCTAACCTGATAGCCCTGATTAATTCCCTCCCTTTGTTTGCTTCATTATTGTGATTAGGTTCTGCCGGTAACATAGCAACGGCTAATTGTAGGCTGCTTGCAGAGTGCATAATTCCTGCTATTAAAATTTTATCGAGGCTTAATTGTGCTCCTTTTTGCAGCAGCAAAGCTTCAGAGTTTCAGAAAAGGGGATGTGGTTAGTGGGAGCTGATGATTTTTTAATCTTAGCAAGCTCTGTAAAGCCCTGCTCGGCAATATCAGTGACCTTGAGATGGTTTCCTGTGGCCAGAAAGAAGCCCATCATTTATTTATTAACCCTCCAGAAGGTCTGCAAACAACCCCCTGTGGCCAGGCAGAAAGCACACTATGGGTCAAATGCCATTACAAAAAGCCCCAAAGGGCAGGCCTCCCAGACGGTTTGGCAGCATGGGCATTTGGGCAGGAGAGCTGCAGTCTGCACGCGGGAGTGGTGAGGCATGCAGACAGGTGCTTCACTCGGCAGATGCCCCGTGCCACTCAGTGCCCCTTCCAAACCAGTGGACTTTGAAAGTGGTTTTCTAGGAACTGGAGTGCCAATGGCCCCAACCTGTGCTTAGTGGTGGGTAGAAAGAGATGAACCCATCAGCAGGTACTTTCTGCAAATGGTTTCCAAACATAAGCGATCACTAACGTCACCTAAGGAACCTGTTGGACCTGCGCACTTCCAGGCTCCAGCCCAGACCTACTGATTCGGAGTGGGGGTGGGGAGAGCTGGGAACCAGTCCCCAGGTGGTACTGATGCTGAGCTACTTTGGGAATCACTAACCTGCTGCCATGAGGGACTCTGGAAAATATATAAAAGGTATCAGAACAAAGCTCCCTTTGTGGGGGAGGGGTTCACTTACTCTGCTTGGCTCAAGTTGGAACCACAAGGCCAACTGGCGTGGGATGGCTCTAAGTCAGTGGTTCCCCAACTGCAGTGTGCGTCAGAATGACCTGGAAGGCTTGTTAAAACACAGATTGCCGGGCCTTGCCCCCCAGAGTGCCTGATCCATTATGTCAGGGGTGAGGCTGGAGACTGCATTTTAAAAAGCTGTGAAAAGGTAAGGCTGGTGATGTTGTTCTAAGGACCACACTTTGAGAACCCTTGCCTTCAATGATTCTCCAAATTTGGACCAAATATGTTTCTTTGAAAGGGACTTAGTTGTGTTTCTTGGTCCTCACGTTATAGAATATTGCTTTATATGGAGACTCTGTCCTCGTGTTGTGGGCATCTATCTGTAATCCAGAAACAGTAATTTTAGTAATCAAGCTTTGACCTGAGACATTATGAAGGAGTTGAAGCCAGGGGTCCTGAATCTAAACACAGTTGAATCCAGATTAATCCACTACCACTATTAAGTCAAGCAAGGCTTTTAAAAGGAGGTGGGATTTTTGGCAATGCTTAAACAAAAGGCAAGGCATTGTTTGATGAGCTGTCCTCAGGCTGGGAAAGACTTCAGATAAAGCACAACGATGGAATTACGGTGAGTGAGTGGAAGCTAACAGTGAGCACATTTTATAAAGAGGAGTTAAATTGGTGGGAGGAGGGATGGTGAAAGAGAGAAAATTCAGAATTAGTTTTAAGCAGGGGTTGCAAATCAAAAACCTTCAGAGGCCAGACAGATGAAAGCAATGAGTGAGGCAGAGAAGGCAAGTTAGAGTCTGTGGTTCCAGTGTGAAAGAGACCACTATGGAGTGGTAGGGGACTCTGGTGCACAGCAAGAGCCTTGGACCTTCTAAAAGGGAAGCGTCAACAGCTCTTGCCTCTTGTTGCCATGGAAGCATGTGAGCCCAGAAATTCCTTGCTCTTTCAAATTTTCAAGGGAAGCTGGGAATCTGAATTCTAATATGATTTTTTTTTTTTAAATTGAAGTGTAGTTGACATAATGTTAGTTTCAGGTTTATGACATAGCGATCCAACACTTTTATATACATCACAAAATGCTCACCATGATAAGTTTGTAGTTACCATCTGTCACCATATGATATTATTACAATATTATTGTCTGTGTTCCCTAGGATGTACTTTTCATCCCTGTGACTAATTTATTTTATAACTGGAAGTTTGTACCTCTTAATCCCCTTTACCTAGGTTGCCCATTCCCCACCCCCTCCCCTCTGGCAACCACCAGTTTTTTTCCTCAGTATTTATGAGTCTATTTTTACTTTTTTGTGTGTTTGAAATTTCCCTACTTTTTTTTTTTTTTTAAGATTTATATATTTATTTTAGGTAGGGGCAGAGGGAGAGAGAGGATCTCCAGCAGACTCCCAGCTGAGCATAGAGCCCAACTTAGGGCTTGATCCCACGACCCTGAGATCATGACTTGAGCAGAAATCAAGTCGGATGTTTAACCGAATGAGCCACCCAGGCACCCCTGAAATTTCTCTACTTTTAAAAAACTGAGCTCCAATCAAAACATATCTGTAGGCTATCAGTTTATAACCCTAACCTAAAGGTCCTAATCCTTAGATTCTAAGTCACTGGGATGCTTATGTAGGAACTTGGCATATTTTTTTGCTTTTTTGGGGGTGAGGGTTGGTTGTCAGGAGAGGAAAAGGAAAAGAAGTGGGAAGGAAATTAGGGTAGAATCATGGAAAACACTGTAAAAAGGAATCTACTATTTAGAGGGGACCTGGCAGTTAATATAGTCCCATCCTCTACATAAAGAATATATTCCTTCTACAACATTCCTGGTGTGGTAGACTATTAATTTGGTGGTGCTGTGACTCTGGGCTTGACCAGTGGGTCATTAGTAAGCATGATGCAAGCAAAGGCTTGATAAGTCCTTGTACACTGAAATGCTCTCCTTGGGATCCAGTTGCCATGTGGAAAGACCAGTGGGAGAGAAAGGAGCCCCTGGCTTTCACCTCTGCCTGCCAAGATGCCAGGCATGTGAGTGAAGCCATCTTGGGCTTCCTGACTACAACCACCTGAGACCCCAAGAGAAACCAGCAGAAGAATTGTCCAGCTGAGCCTCATTATTCTGTGTGAAATAACAAAATGGTGGTTGTTTTAAGCCACTAAGTTTTGGAGTACTTTGTTATACAGTGAAAATTAATGGAAACACCTAGTAAGTAGTGGGCCTATGAATCAGATAGGATTCTGTGGTATAACAAAAAAATATTTGGTCTTTGTCCCTGGTTCCTGGCACAAAGCTCCTAAAACCCTTGGAATCTCTTGAATGATAACATCTTTTGTAGGCTAATGAGATGACTGGTGGCTAGATGGCCCCCCACCCAGCTAGCTTCAGGCTGGTCCCAGAAAGACCAAGGCATGATTAGAGGGTTGGAACTTTGAGCCCCATCCCACCTCCAGGTAGGGGAGGGGGCTGGAGATTGAGTTCAAGCATGAATGGCCAGTGATTTCAATCATGCCTAGGATTGAAATCTCCATTAAAAGTCTCTAAACAGCAGGTTCAGGTGCTTCTGGGTTGAACTCATGGATGTGCTGACAGGGTAGTACCTGGAGAGGGCCTGGAAGCTCCAGATGCACCCCCAGACTTTGCCCTATGCCTCTCTTCCATTTGGCTGTTCCTGAGTTTGATTTTTTTTTTTTTTTTTTTAAGATTTTATTTATTTGACAGAGCACAAACAAGGGGAGCGGGAGTGGAAGAAGCAGGCTCCCCACTGGGCAGGGATGCCGACGTGGGGCTCAATCCCAGGACCCTGGGATCATGACCTGAGCCAAAGGCAGATGCTCAACTGACTGAGCCACCCAGGTGCCCCCTGAGTTCTATTTTTTATAATAAACCAGTAAATACAAGTAAAGTGCTTTCTTGAGTTCTGTGAGAAGTTCTAGCAAATTGTCAAACCTGAGGACGGGGTAGGGGAACCCCCCATATATAGCTGGTTGATGAGAAGTGCGGATGGCCCAGGACTCATGGCCGGCATCTGAAGTAGGGGCAGTCTGGTGCGACGGAGCCTCGAACCTGTGGTGTCTGATGTTAATTCTGGGTAGAGAGTGTCAGAATGGAATTGAATTGTTGGGATACCCAGTTGAGGATTTGAGGACTGTAGAGACCATGGTTGGCTGGAAGGAATAGAGCATCTGATAAACAGTTACTTAAGAGGTTGATCATTCTCATGTAACAAGAAGTCAACCTCTGTTTCTTTTTTTTTAAGATTTTATTTTTACGAGAAAGAGAGAGAGTGAGCGAGCACAAGCAGGGGGAGCAGCAGAGGGAGAGGCAGAAGCAGGCTCCCCGCTAAGCAGGGAGCCCAATGCAGGACTTCTTCCCAGGACCCTGATCATGACCTGAGCTGAAGGCAGACGCTTAACTGAGCCACCCAGGCGCCCATCAACCTCTGTTTCAATGATAAGGACAAGCTGCCCCGGGGGCACTAAGGAATTGTGACCTAACTAGGCACATTCACATCCTGAACAAAACTGGGGTTTTAACCAGTAAGGAGGAAGGAGGAATGGGTATATATTTTGCAGTGTCCACCACAGCCAGCTTCTGCTAGAAAAAGAAACTTGTGCTGTTCTCACAATTTTTTCCCTCTCTACCAACTTTAGCCATAAAACCGCAGGCCCAGCAGAGCCCATAAGACAGCCAGCCCACATTTGCCCCATGCTCAAAGGAAAAAGCCTCTGTCTCAATTTAATGGCTCAGCATTTCGTATTTGTCTGTCTGCTTCTTCCAGGCTCATGTCCTAAGAAGCTGATTGATCTTGAACTTGATTCAGCCCATTGATATCATCACTACTGATAAAAGGCCTCAGGGCAATCAATGCGAAATCTGAAGCAATAGAGATGAGCAAACATTTTCAAATGAGCATACCTTCTGTGAGCCACAGCAGACTTAGGGTATTTGGCTCAAAGGAAGAGGCCATCCTAGAAGGAGCTAAAAATAAAGCCTGTAGTTCAGAGTTAGCCTCTGGCCATTTCATGAGTTAGAAGTGCCTTGGTGGGAGTGGGAGAGAAGCAATAAAAGAAGAGGAGATTGAAATTCACTCATTTTCTTTCTTTTTAGCAACTTCTTGGAGGGGAGGGAATGGAGATGGATGGGACATAGCATCACGGAGCTAGGACTTGGCAATGCGCTTAGAAATAAATTATCCAACCTTTCACCCAATTGCAAATAATAATAGCAACATATATTGGGTGTTTACTACACGCCAAACATTATGCAAAATAATTTACTCGCACTCTTTAATTTTACCCTCACCGTATCTCTAAAAGGCAGCATGATTTTAATGTCTGTTTTACAGGCCTGGAGTTAACAAACTCGTTGAGGGCCACAGTGACTAAGGGTGGGACCAGAATTCCTGGCCAGGCACCACCTCCTCCTGAGCTTTTTCTATCGCATCCCCTGACAACTTCTGCCTCCCCTCTTCCAGCTCTGCACTCCCTGACACAACTCCTTCCTATTTGGAAGGCTTGGTTGCTCAAAAAGTCATCCACGTGTGAAGGTGAAGTCTGCTTTTCTAGAACTCTCGTCATCTGGTCTGCCCACCAAAATAACACGCAGGCCAATCCCCCTGCCCTGTGACAGTCCTTCCAGTATCTGTCCTCCTGCATCCTCTGAGCCTCATCTTCTCCAGGCTAAATACCCCCAGCCAGAGCCCTCTTGGCCATCAGACCTTCCAAGATGCGGCCCTTCTTCCTCTGTGTGTACTATTCGCAGACTGTGAATTCAAGCTTCGGCAGACACTAGGCTAGTTATGAAAACAAAAAGAGCAGGCTGATGACAGTAAGATCTCGTGGTCTTCTCACTCTGCACGGAGACATGGATACAAAGAAGTCCACCCCCCGACCCCCCGCACATTCCGTAATAGAAGGCAACCAACCCTCAGCCGCGCCGTTGGCCACCACGGGGACTGGTGGGCGCTGTGGCAGACTGGTGAGCAAATGCTTGGTCTGAAGGAAGCAGATGCCGCTCCGATCCAGCCAGGTGTTGTCACAAAGGGATGGTGCCAGATCGTGGAAGCTTTCAAAAGCTGCTGGAAATCTGGGTTTCTGTTTGAAAATTTTTGTATTTTTATCAGACCAGTTTGTGTGCTTTTTGTTGCTGCTACTGTTCCCCTGCTAGACCCCAAGCCCCAGCGAAGTCTGGCTGGTCCCGAGGACGTGGGACCCTCATGCCATGGACCTAAACGTCATGCTTCTAGGAATGCAGATTAAATTTGCACTAGCTTACCTAGCAGCTGTATCATATTATACTTTGAGTTCATACAGAATTTATAGCCAAGTGAGTAATTGCAAGCCTTCATGTAAAGTCTTGTCCAGCCTGAGCTCTCCAGCGACCTTGTGCAATGATATTTTGAACCTCATTGCATGACTTTACATCCATCCTTGTTGGCCCCCATTCTGTCTTGGAGAATTTGTCTACTTCTTTCTAACCAACTTTTGTGCACAGCTTAAACAATGCAGCTTCTGTGAAATCACCCACTGGACCCAATACCCTGACGAACTCTGGACCAGTCCTGTGGGCATTAATGTTGGCTAAAAATAGGGAGCTCCAAGGCGCCCCCAAATATCACCAATGCACTAACAACACTCCTTGGCTTCAGGCTGAAAGGAATGAAGCCTGCATTCAGCTATGAGCTCAAGCTTGCCACCGTGCTCATCCCCACGTCCCACCCACCGCAGAGACCCCGTCTGCAGCTCTGCCCAGGGACCAAGGCTTCACTCCCCATCACTAAATCTGAATTCTCAGCTCTGCATTGGAATTCCGAGATTGATTCTGGATTGAACAGTATATTCGGCTCCGGATCTCAGTTTCACCTCTGGATATACACCCACACCCAATTGCTCAAGGATTAGTGTGGCCCCAGACTAGTGCCCATCCCAGGCACCCGGCCCCTTGCCTGTGGTCTGAGGCTGAACAACTGCTTGTCCGGGATGATGCACACTGTGCCAGGCACCATCATTGGCAACACAGCACCCGGTGGATTCAATGGTGAATCCGCTTAACTTCCACTGCCTTTTGGCCCACATTTTCCCATTGATTCTATTTGATTACCAAGGGATTTGTATTACCCCTGCTTTTCCTGCCATGTTGTGAACAACTGAGAGCAGGGCACTTAGCTGTTCAGCAGCTTGCACAAACCCAGTAGTATGTGGCTCATCAGGTTCTTTCTCTTTTGGGGAGCTCTTCATGCCTCACTCTTCTCATCTGCAAAATGGGGTTGTTGCAAGGGATCTGTTAACAGATGTTAAGTGTTTATAAGCAGAGCCAGGCATGCAGTGGGCACTTGCGAATGTTAGCTCAAAGGAGTAGCAGTTGGAGAACTCCTTGTGGGCATCTCCTGGGCTAGTTCCCAGCAGCCAAAGAGGGGACACCCCTTCTCTAAGGAATTGTCACTAATCCCCGACCATCAACAAGCTCAGCAGCAGGCGCTCCAAGTCATTTTTCTGGCAAAGGGGAAGATTTAATTCAAGCCACCCACATAGCCCAGTGGATGGCCTCTGGAAGACCCGGGCCTGACTCCCACCTCTGCCCGTTACTTGCTGTATAACTTTGGGCCAATCGTCTGCCCTCTCTGGGCCCAGGTTCCCCATCTTGGGTACTAATATGTAGCTTATGCCACTATGGTGGGGGTCAAGTGAGATTTTTAAAAAACATTTTATTTGAGGGAGTGGGAGTGAGCACATAAGCAGGGGGAAGGGCAGAGGGAGATGGAGAGGGAGAATCTCAAGCAGGCTCCCCACTGGGCACAGAGCGCCACACAGGGCTCGATCCCAGGACCCTGAGATCATGACTTGAGCTGAAGGTAGACACTTAACCTACTGAGCCACCCCGGCGCCCCAAATGATTTATAGTAAGACACTTGGCACATGGTAGGCCGATACGGTGACAGTGATGAAAATATGGAGCCGTGCAGTGTCCTTGGACCCTCCCAGGGAGGAAGGGCAGCCTTCCTTTTCTCCTGCCAGATTTGCAAAATTTAAACTATGACCGTATTGCTCGGTGGTTGTAAAAAAAAAAAAAAATTCAAACAATACAGGCATTTATAAAATAGAAAGTTGGACTTCTCTGCACTCCCATCCTACTCCCCAGAGAGAGCCACTGTTAACTGGTGTGTGCCCTTGCTAATGTTTTTCTACACCACACACACACGCACACGTTATTTTTAAAGCAACATCAGAATCCTACCATACAGCCTCTTCTGCAACTCGCTTCTTTAAGCAGAATTTCATGGCTACTTTTCCAAGTCAGAGTATATGGAGCTAGCCCAGTGGTATAGTCTGAACTGTGTCCCCCGAAATGCATATTTTGAACCCTAACCCCCAGTACCTCAGAATGTAACTGTATTGGGAGATGAGGCCTTCAAAAAAGGTAATTAAGTTAAAATGGGTCACTAGGATGTGCCCTCATCTAATAGGCCTGGTGTCCTTTTAAGCAGAGATGAGGACACAGAGACATCAGACGCGGGTGCACAGAGGAATGAACATGGGAACACAGAGCGAGGGAGGGGGGCAGCTGCAAGCCAAGGAGAGATGCTTCAGAAGAAATCTCGGGCTTGACACCTTGATCTTGGACTTCTAGTCTCCACAACTTGGAGAAAATCCCTTTCTGTTGTTTCAGCGCCCCACCCCCCGCAGTCTATGATATTTGTTACTGCAGCCCGAGCAAACTAATACATCCAGGCTTTCGCAAGATACATAGCATTCCATTTTATAGACACTACAAAAAATGTGTTTGTGGATGGACTTTTGGGTTGTTTACAGTTTTATGCTATTACTTAGAGTGCTGCAGGGAATGTCTTTGTAATATTCTTTGTGTACATACGTGAGGATATTTGTAGGCTCTGTTCCCATCTGAGAGATGATCGGCTTGGAGGATATGCACACATTAAACAATGTATGAATTAGTTGTACGAGCTGAAACTCCAGCCGTGCAGGGAAAACCCTGCTTCCCTTTATCTCAAAAGCATAATTTCAAGGACTTAAAATTTGGGGCCATAAAACATAACTACGCTGACAGTCAACAAAAAGATGAGACTCTTGACCTTGGCTTTGTTCGTCCTGCCCACTCCTATCTATTCCAAGACCTGGGTGCCATCAACCACCTGCAGAAACACAAGTTTCCTGAGTGGAGAAAGCTCTCCGCAGATGGTAGAGTCTCTTCACAGTGAAGGTGAACTCGGCCGTGCTGCAAACAGAAGCATTGATTTTAATTTTTTAAGAGTATAAATAGATTTGAATCACATACAGTATATTGGATTTTGGGAGAAAATATTTCCTGACTACCTGCCACTATATTTGTTTTCTTGTCTTTCAACAAACGGGAAGAGCAGCTGAAAGCTGCAGAAATGGACTGAGGTTGGCAGTGCCATTCAGATGGGTAGCGCTATTTTGATCTGAGCTGATGGCGTCTGACTGGCCTTTGGTTTGGAAAGAAAAGTCTTCTGTGGTGAAGATGAACTCCTATGGGGACAGGTCCACATCCTTCCCGGTAAGTGCAAGGGAATTTCCCCAAACCACATGGGGCTTTTCCTTCCCTCTTCTTGCTCTTACTCTTTTATATGTATGGATGTCCAGAAGAACGGATCATTAAAGGAAGTCGATGAAAACAGAAGCCATGACCTATCAGCCACTTGGAGGATGTGTGCAGGAAGAGTGGTCATGCCCCATGGTGGCTTGGGTGCCGGTTGGGGGCCCCCGCCTGTGAGCTGTGTAGGAGCAGGAACGTCATGTTCTCGTCTGGCCGCAGCCAAGCACTGGTCCTGGGCACAGATCCTCTTCTCTCTTCCTGCTGTCTCGCCGCTGAGACAATGTCATCCAGCTTTATGATTTTAAACACCATCTGCATGCTGACGAGTCACAGATTTATATTCCGAGCGAGAACTTTCTCCTTCACCCTGGCATTTATATCCATCTGCCTACCTGACAACTCCGCTCGGGCGCCAAATACTCATCTCCAGCTTGCGATGTTCAAGAGCGAACCTCTGATCTAACGCTCCCCCCCGAGTCTGACCCAGCTGCAACCTTTCCAATCTCAATGGCGGCAACTCCGTGTTTCCAGTTGCTCAGTCAAAACCCGTGCAGTCACCTTGACTCCTCATCCTCTTACTCCTCAAGTCCTGTGGGCCCTAGCTTCAAAGTATATCAAGAATCTTTTTAATACTTTCACTGCTATCAGTGTGGCCCTAAGCCACTCTAGTGAGTTGAATTATGCTCCCCTGGGAATGTGGCCTCATTTGGAAAAAGGGTCTCTGTAGACGTAATTAAGAATCTTGAGTTGAGGGGCCCCTGGGTGGCTCAGTCGTTAAGCGTCTGCCTTTGGCTCAGGTCATGGTCCCAGGGTCCTGGGATCGAGCCCCGCATCCGGCTCCTTGCTCAGTGGGAAGCCTGCTTCTCCCTCTCCCACTCCCCCTGCTTGTGTTCCCTCTCTCGCTGTGTCTCTCTCTGTCAAATAAATAAAATATTTAAAAATAAAAATAAAAAAATCATAAGTCAGATTTCCCCACTCTACTCAAAACTTCCAGTGGCTCCAATTTAACTCAAAATAGAAGCTAAATTTTTTACAGTGGCCCGAAAGACCTTATCTGCTCTGGCCCCTTCCCACCCATCCACTCCTGGGACGAGCATCTCCATCTCCTCTCCATCTCACCCACCCCAGTCCTGCCACCACCTCTTCTCTATCCCAAGCCCAGCACTCGCCCCCTTCGAGCCCCTCCTGGCTGTTCCCCCCTGCTGGAAGGCTCTTCCCCAGTATCTGCTGCTCTCCCCTTGGTCTCCCTCCAGTCTGTTCCAACTTCACCATCTCAGAGAGGCCCGCCCTGACCACCCCGTTAAGTGTGGACTCCCAGCATTCCGCACTCTGCTTACCCTGCTTTATTTGCCCCTAGCCTCCATCATCTCTAGCGTGCTAGCTTCTTCATTCTTTTATTACGTTTATGGTTTCTCTCCCACAGGAATAGAAGCCCAAAGGGCAGGGATTCCTGCCTGTCTTGTTCATTGTGGAGTCCTCAACTCCTTGAAGAGGGCCTGGCAGGTAGCTGGGTCACACAAATGCTTGCTTTGTGAGGGACTAAATAAAGAGCTGGTAGTATACTTTGTCCATTTCTAATGATCATTTGTTTTCTGAATATGTCATACATTCACATCTTTTTCTTTTTTTTAAGATATTTATTTGAGAGAGAGCAAGTGAGAGAGAAAGAACAAATGCGGGAAGGGGCCAAGGGAGAGGGAGAAGCAGACTCCCTGCCGAGCGGGGCACCCAATGCAGGGCTCGATCCCAAGACCCTGGGATCATGACCTGAGCCCAAGGCAGATGCTTAACCGACTGAGCCACACAGACCCACCCATTCACATCTTTCAAAATTCAAAAAGCACAAGAAGATTTGCAGCAAGGTCTTCCTCCAACCCATGTACATCCAGCTCTGCTTCACTTCCTTACAGTAGGACTGACGATGTTTCTCTTCTATCCTTCTAGACTTTATACTCTCTGTCTCTCTACCTATCCCCTCTCTCTGATTTTTAATTAGGCCTGAAACTCAAAGGTATTCCACACCAGCACGTAAGAACTTATTCCTTGTTACAGTGGTATAGCATTTCATGGTATGTAGAAACCTTAAATGATTTAACTAGCACTCAATTAATAGGCATTCAGTTTGTTTGGAAGCGCCTGGGTGGCTCAGTCGGTTAAGCATCCGCCTTCGGCTCAGGTCATGATCTCAGGGTCCTGGGATCCCATCCCGCTCCTTGCTCCACAGGCAGTCTGCTTCTCCCTCTCCCTCTGCCCCTGCTCCTGCTCTCTCTCTCTCTCATTCACTGTCTCTCAAATAAATAAATAAAATCTTTTAAAAAATAGACATTTAGTTCGCAGTTTCTTGATATTCCAGACAATGACAGAACATTGTCTATAGATTCTTTCCACACTTGTAAATAGATCACTGTAGAAATAATACATTTTTGAAATAACCGAAGTTTGACAATGAAATTTTTAACACATGGAATTGGGCTGGATCGTGTTTATAAGGTTGGAGTGCTCCCCATGCCCAGAGCCAGGCTGGCCACGCTAGCTGCTTCCCACGGTCTCATTGCGGGTGGGCCTGGAGGTCAGAGCCAGCTAAGTCATCGCTGCAGTTCACTGCATGATTTCTGGGCACTTGGCATTTTGCAAAGTACTTGACTGAATCCCACTTAATGCTCTGTCAGGGAGGGATTAGAATCCCTATTTACTGAGGCTCAGAGTGGCTGAATCATTCACTCACTCAGGGTTCCAGAGTTAGTGAGAACCAAAAGCAAGCTTCCTTTCCAGGCCTATTTCCAAAAGTTGGACTTGTAATCACTGCATACTTAACCTCTCTGGGCCTCTCTTTCCTCAGTTGTAACACAGAAATGACAGTAGTGGTTATTCCATAAAGTTGTGTTGAGGGTAGGAGAGGGTGTTTTGTGGGTAGTTTGTTTGTTTGTTTGTTTGTTTTTAAACAATAATTTTCAGTTTGCTAGATGAGACAGATTTGCAACATAGTCTGCATGAAGGCAAAATAAGCCATCTCTAGCAAGTGATAGGGAAACTGGGCAGAAAGGAAAAAAGCATACATGGGGGAGGGATGATTCTCTCAGAATATAAAAAAAACCAGCCATTATTATAAAGGACTTTATTATAAAAGAGGCAGCAAGGACTAGAGTGGATCAGAAACCACTGGGAAATGAGTTCGAGGCAGGTCCCAGTGAATGTTTAGGGATGAACAGCGGTTCTCAAAGTGTCATCAAGGACGACCCACATCAGCATCACTTTGGGCGCTGATTTTCAGCATGCAGATTCCAAGGTCTCTTCCTAGATTTCCTTAGGCGTGGAGACTGCGTGCAGCTCTCTCCAGACAGCACACTCTGGCTCTCGCACGAACATCTCTTCACCTTTCCTCCTCACACCCCACACACAAATCACATTTTTCTCATCACCGGCATAGCCAGGGATCTATCCAAAAGAGATTCCTAGATTGCAAACCCAGAAATCCGTGTGTTTCTGATTTCTTTTTGCTGGAAAAAAGATAGTGACCGATGACCATGAGTATGTCAAGCTGGGCCTGGTGTCTTACTTACACAGGTGCAGGGATCCATCCAGTCCGGCGGTGAAGGTCACCCCAATGCCCATGGACCCCCATTGTCCCTCTAATCTCGGATCCCCTGAATCTTGGGGCTGGTTCTGTTAACCCAGTACCTTTTACAAACTAAGTAGGTGGCGAAAATTTAAGTAAACAGTATTCATGAATGTTACAATCATGTGTGGTATTTTCTACCACTAAATGATCCTGGTACACAGACATTATTCACTTAAATAATCAATCACTGTCAACAAATTACAGGATGCAGAGAATGAAATTAACAAAATGAGCTATGGATACAAAATTCATTTGAAATGCAATTTAGTGACAACATTAGCTTTCAATTAGTCTGCCCAACTGTTTGAACATCTTCCTTTTGCACAGATTTTTTAAAAAATAAATGTAATTAACCTTTTTACTGTTCAGTTGCTGTTGGGTGCCACAACATCATTATTACATGGCTCCTGTTATCTGGGAGTGAAATAATTAAATGATGACTTGGGATGAGGGCATCAGGGCAGTACCGGGGCTGTTTCTGGAGCTTCTATTCATGACTGAGGGGCACAGGGGGTGGAGGGGTCCAGCAGCGGGGGTGGGAGTGCATCTGCTCTGGGGCTTCCCCAGAGCACCTGATCCTGTTAGCATCGCCTCTGGATTCTCAGAGAAACCTTGTCAGGACCTGTCTTACTCCAGATTCCTTGTTCCCAGTTCCACGCACAGAGGTTTGCATTCTGGTTTCCTGCCAGATTCCCTTGAAAACTCAGCTCCTTCCCCCACACCTTATTTCCTTCCGTGGTTCTAGGACAGCTTTCATCCAATTTCTCCAGCTGGAGAGCTGGAGTCCCCTCGGACTCCGGCCTCCCCTTGGCTCCCATGGGCAGAGTGAGTCACATCACCCTGTCCAGTCTTTTTCCAATGGTACCTGCCTCTCTCTCTCTCTCTCTCTGTCTTGCTCTCTGTGCCTGTGGCCGCAACAAGCTGGCTGGGTCCTCATCTCCACTCCCTTCTTGTACCCCTGCATTGCTACGTCCTTGCCTCTACCGCACAATCCACCTGTTACACTTTGGCCAAGTTTTAACAGACCACTCCCAGACTCAAGACCCTGCCCCGGCTCCCCTCTGCCCACACGGCCCAGCCCAAGCCTCCGGGCGCCTGTCTTAGACATCTTTCACTGCCTGCCCTGGCCTGGTGGGCACAGCCTCTCCCACTACCCACCCCTCCCCCACCTCTGCTCCCTGCCTGGACCCAGGCTGCCCTTTAAAAATTGACCTCCTGGGGGCGCCTGGGTGGCTCAGTCAGTTAAGCGTTTGACTCTTGATCTCAGTTCAGGTCTTGATCTCAGGGTGGAGAGTTCACGCCCCATAAATAAATAAATAGATGGATGGATGGATAGATAGATGATAGATAGATAGATAGATAGATAGATAGATGATAGATATATAGATAGACAGATGATAGATAGATAAATGATAGATAGATATTGGCCGTCGGCTTGCCTCCAAACATGCCCTATAGTTTCCTGCCCTCACACCTTTGCTCACGCCAGGAGCTCAATCTGGGAGAAAAAAAAAAAAAAAAGAACAACTAAAAGCCCTTTCCATTTGTCTCCTAGTAAAATCCTTTCTGCCAAGGCCAGCCCAAACCCCACACTTGCTGTTCAGCCTTCCCTGCCGCACCCCAGACTCCGGAGATCTGTCTCCATCAAATGGCTCACATGCCTATTGCCTGGAACATTCCTTCTGATCCTTAATAACATGCTTCGTGATTTTGCTCCATGCTCTTGGCTGAATAGTGCATTCTTTGAAAGCAGGGACATGCCTTGTGGTCCCCACTTTTTGCAGACCATCTTGCTTAATGGCAGGTGAGAATTCTACCACTGAACCATCAGTGCCCCACCATCTTGCTTAATGGGTGAAGCTGTTTCTAAGCCTCTCGTCTTCCCTTCACAAGGGGCTGCAGGGAAAAAAGTCACATCCAGATATTAGGAAACCTCTGTTTTTTAGCATCCTGGGAGAATTCTCTAGGAATCTGTGGAGAAGCTCCATGAATTCCTGGGATCCTCCAAGAATCCTGAAGGGCTGGCAAGATGTTGACCTTGTCCCTTCTCAGGTCTGAGGGTAGCTCAGCTCTGAGCTATAGCTCTGGTCCCTTCACTTCCGAAAGCCGAACCATTTCTCTATTAGCTGGCTACCGTACGCTGAGCTGCCATTTTTGTGCCAGGAGCTATCTCAGGGGCTCTACATATTCGATCTCATTTAATTCCCACAACAACCCTATGAAGAAAGGTTGTTCCCATTTTACAGAAGGGAAGTCTGAGGCTGGGAGAAGTTAGCCGTCACAGCTGGTAAGCCGAGCCAGGTCAGAAAGCAACTGAGTCCAAAACCCCCTTCCAACCACCACCCCGACCCAGCAGTTCTGAAACCCCATCTCCCTGAGAAGCTCCCCCACCAAGCTGCACAGATCATGAGATTGCCCCAGCTACCCCTCACTTTTTCTTTACATCCTGTTTAAAATGACGGCCTCAGGTGCTCCTCCTGACGTAGGCAGCTATGAAATGCATGGATCTGGTGATCATCATGCCACGTTCCCCGTGAGCTGACCCAGTATCTGGGCTGGAACCGGGTTGTCTACCTCCAAGGGCACGAAATGACAGTCTGGGTGGGTTTTCTGCCACTGAAACTACCTTTTCCTCCCACCCACTTACTCTCTGGAATATTCTTTGAGATAACGCCAGCAAGGCAGGCTCCCCCCAAGCCCTTTTTTGGACTGAAGTTTTGACTTAACATGTGCTGGGTGTCTCAGTAAAGGACTTTATTTTCCCTGTGCCTGTTTCCCCCTCCATAAAATGAAGACGACATTCCCTACTTCACTACTTGGGGTGTAAATGAAATAAAGTATGTTAAACACCTAGCATGATGTCTCACATAGTGAGGGCTTCCTACAAAGTATGACTTCTTTCAGATCCCAAATACATAACCCAGGGCACAACTGTTGGAGAGTCGAGTCTGAATAATGACCGTACGTCAGGCGGTGCTGGCCTGTGAGCAGGACCCAGGCCCCTACCTCAGCTTTTAGCCTGGGCTCCCTATGTTCCCACCCTTGTCTGGCCCTCTGCAGCCCTGCGTCTGCCCCAGGCTCGCCAGAGCCCCTCCTGGGGAGGCAGAGAGAGAAATGGGGGAAGGAAGACAAGAATAGGCTCCCCACAGCAGCTCCAAGGACACAGAGCCCTCCCAACCCAGGGAATGCCCCTGCGCCATTCCCCAGCTCATCCCTCACACGTATCTATCTTCTTACTCGAATACAAACAACTTTGCTCTGTGCAGGGACATGGAGCAGTGATCAGAGGGGTGGTGGGGCCAAGGAGCTTTTTAAAAGACAGAGGTGTGATTTTACAGATGTACTGATGGAAATGATCAAATAGAAGGAGGCTTCCACTGAGTCTGGTTTTGCAGTTTTATCTGACCTCCTTCATTCCCCGTAAATTTTAGGTCCAAGTTCCCTTTTTCATGTCAGTGACTCCTTTATACTCAATAGATGGCATGGCATTTGGATTCAAATCCTGCTTCTTCCACTTATTGGCTGGGTGGTCTCCCTAGAACATTCCTCATTTCTAAAATGGGAATAATCATAATACTTCCTTCTTGAATTTGGTGTGAGGGTTAAAGGAACACGGTTTGGCCTGGAGCAGCATTTAGTAAGAGCTTAGAAATGGCCATTGCGGTTGTTAACATCCTTCTACCTAAAAGCTTCTCCCAAGTCTTCCTGAGATGCACCAAGTGTCCTGCTCGGAGGCAAGCATTTCTTCCACATCAGCCACGGTCCAGAAGAGCAGACCCAGGGATCTGATGCCGTAATAGTGCGAGCGTGGAAAGAGAGCTAACGCCAAAGACTGATCTGGAGCCAGGGAAGCATAACCGGTGCTTCTCAGCCTTTCTTTGCAACAGCTCTGCTTGAAACTCCAGAATCAGCAGGGGCCCGCTCTAGTTTTCCTTGAACCCTGGCTCATTACACAGAGTGTGTAAGAGCTTGCTGAGCTCTCTCTGGGAGTGCGCATGAACTGTCTAGAACAGTGTCATCGACCTCTGCCTTACGTTGGCATCAGCTGAGAAGTCTCCAGCCCAGAATTCTGATTGCCCGGCAGGGCAGAGGGAATTTTGGAACGGTCTCCAGGCGATTCCAAAGTGCCACAAAAGTGAAAACCCCCAGAATAGGAGGCTCCCAAGCCTTCTAAGTGGGACTACCTGTCCTAACCCATGTCACATCAGACTAAGCCAGCCTGAACCGGGCGTCAGGAGACTGGCTCATCCAGTCACTTATTCAAGCATTACTGGTTCTACTGATGCTGCCAGGGCCCTCTGCCTGCCCTTCTGGGTAAGGCTCCCTCCTCTAACAGCCCCAGGCCCTGTACTTAACCCTTCAGGGCATGTTTCACTCTGTGCATTGCTTTTCTTCTCCACTCCCTGAGGGTGGAGACTGGGTCTTCCTTTCTTACCCCCCTGTGTCTGATGTGTTGAAGTGGGGGGCTACATGCATGCACGTGTGACTGAACAGGGAGTCAGCGGGCATCCAAGCTCAGAAAGGGAGCAGCAGAACAGAGAGCATGGGGTCTGGAGAGGGAAGGTTTCTGCTCAGATCCCAGCTCTGCTGCTTTAGGCAAGGAACTCAGGCTCCCTGACATCCACTTTCCTCCTATGAGAAATGAGGATAGTAAAGTCATGATCCTGTTATTGTAAGAAGTAAATGATATAAGCCATCTAATGCACTTTGCCCAGGGCCTGGAACTAGTAAATGCCCAATAAATGTTAAGCTGTTATTAGAACGGGCGGGGGGTGAAGGCCCCTGGGTGGCTCAGTCGGTTAAGCGTCTGCCTTTGGCTCAGGTCATGATCCTAGGGTCTTGGGATTGAGCCCCACATCGGGCTCCCTGTTCAGCGGGGAGTCTGTTTCTCCCTCTCCTTCCTGCTTGTGCTCGCTCTCACGATCTCTGTGTCTCTCAAATAAATTTAAAAAAAAAAGAAAGAATGGGCGGGGGCCAATATTGGAGCCTTCATGGGCTTTCAGACGCTGTCCTCATTCCCTAAGGCCTCTTGAACCTGAGTTTGCTGCCCTCGTAAGGAGACGGTTCCTGGGACAGCGGTGTGAGCAGGAAGCTCCCTGTGCCTGCCTTCCATGTGTCAGGCAGGGCGGCAGCTCCCCGGGCCCTGGCCCTGGCCCTTGGTGGGGTGCCCGGAGGTGAGCAGTTGCTTTGCCTTTGAACCCGCCCTCCCCCCTCCCCCACAGCTTTGTGTTGGTTGCTGGGCAGGTGGGGGCAGCTGCTGAGGCCTGTCAGCCCCCTGTCAGATTCACCCCCAGGACAAACAGGGCTCCTGCTCATGAAAAGCTCCCTCCGCAGCTGCCATCCGGGTTTTTCCTCCTGTGTCCCCGTGTGCTTGGCCAGAGCCGGGGACCAGGCACGGACGTTCCTTCCCCGAAGGCCAGATGGAGTCACAGAGCACATTCTCTGGCTCCTCCTTGAAGAACATCAAAGACTGGAGCTAAAGCAGCCTGCCTGGGGATGAGGAGGCAGCTGCCTACTTGGTACGATTCCAGGGTCGCTGGAAAAATCCCTCAAGCCTCAAATATTTTCCTGCTATAAGGCTGAAACTCCACCCTTAGATACCCAAGCTTAGGATTCAGAGCAGCGGTTCTCAAAGTGTGTTCTGCGCCCCCCCCCCCCCCCCCCCCCCCCCCCCCC